>NW_028270181.1:7402419-7595575 GCF_037043375.1 Chiloscyllium plagiosum
ACTTCTAATAGCTCTTTCATTCTTTACAACTAGCACAAATACTTTGAGCAAAGGATTAGCATTAAGTGGTATAAGCACAGCAGGTCAGGCATCATCCCACTTTCCAAAATTACCTTTTTAAATTAGAACGGAACCTTTGAGGTAGCAGGTATACAGGATCCGTTATACACACAGTCTAATTTGATCTGATGCGATAGCTATTTGGGGTGGCACAGTGGCTGGGTTCGATTCCATCCTCAGATAACTGTCTGTGTGGAGTTTGCACATTCTCCCTGTGTCTGCATGGGTTTCTTCCAGGTTCTTACCTCAGTCCAATGATGTGCAGGTTAGGTGGATTGGCTATGCTAAATTGCCCATAGTGTCCAGGGATGTGCAGGCTAGGTGGGTTAGCCATGGGGAATGCAGAGTTATGGGGATAGGGTGGGTCTGAGTTGAATGCTCTTTGGGGAGTTGGTGGGTACTTGAATGTCAAACAGCCTGCTTCCACACTGTAGGAATTCTATGATTCTATGGGGAAGGATAGAATTGGTGCTAAGTATCAGATTTGCAGCAAGAATTGAAGATGACGTTCAGCTGGAGGAAACTACAGCAACTTTCGGAATGGAGGTCAGAAGTGCAGTCAGATAACAGAATGGCACTAAGAACAGACCCTGAATGAACTCTAGAAATAACTATGCATAAGCCACTGATGCTATTGCTAGATATGGCTACAATCACACAAGGTAAGAGTACTGAGCAAGCTATATTCTACTGTAAAACCAATCAGAAAGGTATTGCCAGGATTTTGACACTGCAAGCATATTTCCAAGTCAGAATGCTGACTGGTTTGGAGGAGAGCTTGCAGTCAGATGCTGGATGCCCCACAAATGTGCTGCCCTGGTCCTTCTATTTAGAAGTGGTTGCGGGTTTGGAAAAAGCTGCCAAAGGATGAATTGTTGTGGTGCATCTTATAGATAATACACACTGCTGCTATTGTGCAACAAATTTGTTTCATGGCACCAAACACTCTAGGTATGTTATAAAGTTTATCCTTGATTCCTCAGTGTGACAAAGTCTTATTATCTACAGTAAACAAGTAGTTGCTACTCACTTTCCAATCCAAACTTAAAGAGAAATGAAAGTCTTTTAACTTCACTCCTCCTTAGGAAGTGCAGAGTTTCTAACGTTTCTGCCCACCACACATTGGTCAGTTCTTGCTGATTCAGAACATCACACATCCGCATCAAAATAAATACAAGACTTACTCATCTTTGCTTCAAAAGAGCTTTTTCTTCCATAAACGATACTTTTAAATGGCAAAAATCACACCAGTGCAGCTTGGATTGCATAAGCTGAGTATTTCTGAAAAAGGAACTGATCAAAAAAGTTACAGATATTAACCTGAATTTATGTGGCATCATTGCTTTTGTAATGCAAAGCTCAAACAAGACAAAACACTGAACAGCTGAGAAAATGAGCCTGTCAGCCAAAACCTTATTCAGGGGTTTCAAGGAACTTCTTATAAAGGAGAGAGGCAGCTGAAGACACAGTCACCCATGGCTGAGTTTATGATTTAGGACAATCAAAGAGGCCAGATTTGGAGCGAGAGAATTGGAAAACAGACTATTATAAAGGAATTCCTGATGAATTTTGCACTAAACGTTGATTTTCTTGCTCCTCAGATGCTGCCTGAACTGCTGAGCTTTTCCAGCACCACTCTAATTAAACTCTGGTTTCCAGCATCTGCAGTCCTCACTTTTGCCTATATAAAGGAATAGTCTGTGCTTTTACTGTATCTGCAAACATCTCTGCAGTAGGTTACCTATTTTTTAGGCTGCGCCCTCAGAACGATGAGTTAAGCACACCAGTGCCCAATTATAAACCACAGATTTCATTGTAAACTAATCTGCATTTTGAACACTAAGTACCAGTTTATTAAAAATATTTTAAAATAAATAAACAAAGTGCACTGAGCAACAGGTGCTGGATTGGGCACCATGCCACTACGAAAGCCAACTGAGAGATTCTACCATGTTCATTTCGAGGTGTCAGTCCTTAGTGGGAGGTCAGACCCATGTGAGTCTTCAGGTATTCATACAGTATGTAACTGATGCAGACTGATGGAATGGCCTTGATTAAGTTCGCAGTAAATCCACGGTAGAACCCAGGCAAGCCATCCGTGGCCAAAATTTTCCGGAAATATTCTCTCATCCTTGGCTTTTTCATTCCCTTTTCAATGACTGGATGAAAATATAAACAGCAATAGGTCAATACACATAACCTGGGGACCATTTCCAAACAAAAAACACAAGCTGAACTTCCTTTTCATTTGATTGTCACCTGGAATTTATTTTGTCTCATTCAGTCACATTCCCTGTTCAGGAATGTAGTTGCTTTTAAGTTGATGACATACCACCACAAAAGGTGGAACTTGAAGCAAGTCCAACTGGCCCAAAGATAAGGACACTACTGCTGTGCCACAACAGCCTGCATTCAGCAGTGTATACTTCAGTTACTCATTGATATTTGTGCATAAAATGCTCACAAAAATGGGGTCAGGCTTTCAGCTATGGCTCACTGAGAGCAGCACCAAATGATATGGGAGGAGGAGAGTTAGGCCATTCAGCCCTGCTAACGTATTCAATAAAAAGTCAAGGACGATCTTCCATCAACTCCATATTCCCATGCATTCCTCAGTAGCTGAGTTCTATCCATCTTTGCACTCATTGACAGAGGGTCCAGACCGAATGGCGGTGGGGGTGGGGGTGACATGGAAAAATTTCTCCAGTCCTGAAATGATCAACCTTTCATTGGAAAGATCAATCACCACTCTCCCGTTTCTAAACTCCTTGACACTTACCCTGTATTTCAATTTCAATTATGGTCTTACCCTATACATATGACAATTGCCTTATTGCAGGAGTCAGTCCTCTCTGAAAAGCATATACTGTCTGAAATACCGTTCACAGTACTCTAGGTGTGATTTCACTAAAACCCTACACAACTGCAGTCAACCTGTCTTTACTCTGATACTTCAAACTCTTTGGTGATAAAGTCCAACAGGCCGCTTGGATTCATAAATTAAAACAAAGTGGAGAAACCCAGCAGGTCTGGAAGCATCAGTGAAGAGGGAAACAGAGTTAACTGGATGTAAAATGCTATCTGTTTCTCTCTCTGAAGAGGCTGCCAGACCAGAGATTAATTCTTTACTGAACTAGCATGCTTACTTTTCAAATCACATACAAGGAATCTCAATCTCTCCAAATATCAACATTTCCCAGTATAAATAAATGCTTGGGAGTAAATAACTTAAACATTGCTTAGAGAGATAAGCCATGAAGTCTAGCACTCATCAGAAATACTCTGCAAGAAGCAGACTTTTAACTCATCTTCTACCCCCCCCCCCCCCCCCACCCACCTCCCCCGTCTGTTTCTGGGTCCTAGTGCTAGTTCTGATGAATGGAAGATGCAAAGCTTTGGCTTGTTTTCTGTTGGCCATGTTTAATTTCCCAATCTCACTATTTAAAAACATTCTGATGGTCTCCATGTCCTGCTAAAATAGTGACTGCACATTTTGCTCACGTTGTATACCATTTGCTACCCTCATGCCCATCCTTTACTCTGCTCAGACCATTTGGCAGTCTGTGTTGTCTCTTCACCACTTACTTCACACCTAGCTCACTGCAGTCGGTCAGTTTTACACATTCCCCTCAGGAGCCAATGTAGATTACAAATTGCTGATGTGAATATGACCCAATTATTCCTTCTGTTTTCTGTCCATCAACAAATCAATCAACATTAATCTTACTCAAATATTAAAAGCTCTAATTTTGTGTAACAACTCAATGCATCATATTAAGGACTTTCGGAAAATATAAATGCTTTATGTCCCCTTAACTATGCTGCTAGTTACAACCTCGAAAATATCAAACATAATTTGCCTTTTGTTAAATCCTTGTTGACTCCAACTAATGAACTGAATGTCATTATCACATCCCCAACAATAGATTCCCAAAATTCCTCTGGTCATTGATGACAAGTTTTTGTAGCAGACGTTTCGTCCCCTGGCTAGGCGACATCATCAATGCTTGGGAGCCTCCTGCGAAGCGCTTCTTTGATGTTTCCTCCGGTGTTTATAGTGGTCTGTCCCTGCCGCTTCCGGTTGACAACCGGAAGCGGCAGGGACAGACCACTATAAACACCGTAGGAAACATCAAAGAAGCGCTTCGCAGGAGGCTCCCAAGCACTGATGATGTCGCCTAGCCAGGGGACGAAACGTTTTCAACAAAAACTTCCAGCTCGGCGAACAGAACCACAACAACGAGCACCCGAGCTACAAATCTTCGCACAAACATTGATGACAAGTTAGCTGATCATTCCCATTCTCCCTCTCCAGCCCTGACCTGCTGTGCTTTTCTAGCACCACTTTAAGGTGAGTTCGTCAAACCCTCTAATACAAGCCAACTAGTCCACAAATAACTTATTTTTCAATCTACCCATTTAGGCATGTGATGACATAATTCTGTGACCATCACATCCTGAGGTGAGACCTGCATCTGAACCTTCTAGCCCAGTGGTAGGACGCAACTACAAGACAGTCAAGTCCAGGAGGATTTGTCAAATTTTAATATCTCCAGATCTATCACTTTACACTAATTATTGCGAGCTCCTCATTCTCTTGATATTCTACTGAGAGGATCCTGAAACGATCCGATTTCAGTAGGTGGTTGGATTTTAAGTGAATTAAAATCTCCAAACAATTTGTTTCAGGTTCTTGCCATTCCTTATTGACCACTGAAATCTTTCCTGTACGTGCTCACACTAATCTATTCCTTTGCATAGATCCTAGTCAGAAGATTCCAAAGTCCAGGCTGGCAGTCCATTGCAGTACTGAGTGAATGCTGCACTGTCAGGAGGTATTAAACAGAGACTTCAACTAGCCAGCCAGACAGGCAAGAAAGATGTAAGGCACTATTTCAAACATCAGCAGGGGCATTCTCCCTGGAGTCCAGCCAATATTTGACCTTCTAACAAACCTTTACAATACATCCACTATCATTATCAGATTATGTTGTATGACAGAAAGCTTACTGTATGCCAAGTTTTCTACTTCACCACTCTGTCTTACTGCATTAGCTGTAAAGGTTCTGCAACATCCTGAAATTATCAAATGTGCTATTGAAAGCTATCTTTCAATGGCCAAGCTTCATTATCAGAGAACTCGGCCACACTCACCTTCTGCCTGCATGCGAGTGTGTAGCACCATCAGTGGGTAACTGGCCAGCTGCCCAACTATATTCGAAGTCGTGGCACTACCCACAACCAGCAACATATTGGGTCGCTCATTCCCTTTCGTGTATCTCCGTATCCACAAGTTCTTTAGCGTCTGCCAAAATAAAATAAAGACTCCACTTTTGGAATACTACATTCAACTCTGCTCTCCTTGCTATAGGAAAGACATTGTGAAACTTGAATGGGTTCAGAAAAGACTCGTAAGGATGCTGCCAGGATTGGAAGGTCTGAGCTACAAGGAGAGGCTGAATAGTCTGGGGCTGTTTTCCCTGAAGCACCGAAGACTAAGCGGTAATCTTATAGAGGTCTATAAAACCATAAGGGACATGGATAGGGTGAATATTTTTTCAGGTAGGGGAAGTCAAAACGAGAGGACATAGGTTTAAGATGAGAGAGGAAAGAACTGAAAGGGACCTGAGCAGCAATCTTTTCACGCAGAGGGTGGTACGTGTATGGAATAAGCTGCCAGAGGAAGTGGTGGAGGCTAGTACAATGTCACCATTTAAAAGGCATCTGAATGGGTATATGAATGGGAAGGGTTTAGAGGGATATGGGATAAATACTGGCAAATGGGACTAGATTAATTTAGGATATCTGGTCAGCATGGACAAGTTGGATTGAAGGGTCTGTTTCCGTGCTGTGCAACTCTGAATTATGAACAAACACCAATACTATACCAGAAGTTAAACTGTACAATGGTAAAAATATACACGATGGAAGTTGTGTGCAAGTAAACATGGAAACGAGAAGGCTTAAAAGGGATTTAGTCTAATTGCAAATAATCTGCTAATAGTGCAGCAGTGTTTTTAAAGCAGCTTTCAAACAAGGAAATATTCCTAAAGCATTTCACAAGAACAAAAATTAGATTCCCTTCAGTATGGAAACAAGCCTCCGAAGAGTAACCCACCCAGACCCATTCCCCTACTCTATTACTCTATATTTACCCCTGACTAATGCATCTAACACTATGGGCAATTTAGCACGGCCAATTCACCTGACCTGCATGTCTTTTGGATTGTGGGAGGAAACCAGAGCACCCGGAGGAAACCCACGCAGACACGGGGAGAACGTGCAAACTCCACACCAACAGTCAGCCGAGGCAAATCTGTGTCCCTAGCACTCTTGAGGCAGCAGTGCTAACCACTGAGCCATCATGCTGCCAAATTGTAACCTAGCAAGATAATAAAAGACAACTAATGACAAAAACTTGGTCAACAATATAACTTGTAGTAGTACCTTGGAACAGCAGTCCAAGTCTTGTTGCTTCACCAACTAACAGTACAAACAGATTAATTGGTCAGTACTCTGCTGTTTGTGCAATTTGAATCAAGATATTGCTGCTTTCCCCTACCTTACTGCAGTCACCATACTAAAACAAGTTTGTAATTATCTGTGGAGAGCTTGGAGGTGTTTTGGAATCACAGAATCCCTACAGTGTGGAAACAGGCCATTTAGCCCAACAAATCCACACCGATGCTCCGAAGAGTAACCCACCCAGACCCATTCCCCTACTCTATTACTCTACGTTTACCCCTGACTAATGCAGCTAACCTACACATCCCTGAACACTATGGGCAATTTTAGCATGGCCAATTCACCTAACCTGCACATGTTTGAACTGCGGGAGGAAACCCACACAGACACAGGAAGAATGTGCAAACTCCACACTGACAGTCGCCTGAGGCTGGAATTGAACCCGGGTCCCTAGCGCTGAGAGGCAGCAGTGCTAACCACTGAGCCATCACACCACCCACTTAAATCCAAATTATTTCTCCATACCCCCAACACCCATCCTTGCCACTAGTGCAGCCCATTTGCCATTAAAAGACAGTCTAAATAAAAATAGAAGTCATTAGTATTTGTTTTTGTTTACTACTTCCCAAATAAAAACCAACCTCATACACTGCCAAGTCGATACCAGCATAAGGGATGATCCCTAGGATATTTGGCACATAGCCCCTGTAGAAGGTGGAAATTCCTTCATATTTGAATATGTTACTGATTTGGGCGTAGAGTTCCCGTGGTTCCCCTGTTTTCCGTAACATCATTCTCGTTTTCAGCATCTATTAGAAGCAAAACCAATTGCAGAATCATTACGTGATGCGAATCAGTGGAATTTAATTTTAAGTAACAGCATTTAGGATCATAGAACAAGTAAGGAAAAGTTGAATAAGGATGTGTACCTACGATGATGATCTAATGGCAGAACTGGTTCAAGGGGCTCAATGGCCTAATTATAGAGTCATAGAGATATACAGCATGGAAACAGACCCTTCAGTCCAACCCGTCCATGCCGACCAGATATCCCAACCCAATCTAATCCCACCTGCCAGCACCCGGCCCATATCCCTCCAAACCCTTCCTATTCATATACCCATCCAAATGCCTTTTAAATGTTGCAATTGTACCAGCCTCCACCACATCCTCTAGCAGCTCATTCCATACACGTACCACCCTCTGTGTGAAAAGATTGCCCCGCAGATCGCTTTTATATCTTTCCTCTCTCACCCTCTGGTTCTGGACTGCCCCACCGCAGGGAAAAGACTTTGTCTATTTATCCTATCCATGCCCTTCATAATTTTGTAAACCTCTATAAGGTCACCCCTCAGCCTCCGACGCTCCAGGGAAAACAGCCCCACAGCCTGTTCAGCCTCTCCCCATAGCTCAAATCCTCCAAACCTGGCAACGTCCTTGTAAATCTTTTCTGAACCTTTTCAAGTTTCACAACATCTTTCCAACAGGAAGGAGACCAGAACTGCACGCAATATTCCAACAATAGCCTAACCAATGTCCTGTACAGCCGCAACATGACCTCCCAATTTCTGTACTCAATACTCTGACCAGTAAAAGAAAGCATACCAAATGCCGTCTTCACTATCCTATCTACCTGTGACTCCACTTTCAAGGAGCTATGAATCTGCACTTCAAGGTCTCTTTGTTCAGCAACACTCCCTAGGACCTTACCATCAAGTGTATAAGTCCTGCTAAGATTTGCTTTCCCAAAATGCAGCACCTCGCATTTATCTGAATTAAACTCCATCTGCCACTTCTCAGCCCATTGGCATATCTGGTCCAGATCCTGTTGTAATCTGAGGTAACCCTCTTCGCTGTCCACTACACCTCCAAGTTTGGTGTCATCTGCAAATTTACTAACTGTACCTCTCATGCTCGCATCCAAATCATTTATGTAAATGACAAAAAGTAAAGGACCCAGCACCGATCCTTGTGGCACTCCACTGATCACAAGGCTCCATTCTGAAAAACAACCCTCCACCACCACCCGCTGTCTTCTACCTTTGAGCCAGTTCTGTATCCAAATGGCTAGTTCTCCCATTATTCCATGTGATCTAACCTTGCTAACCAGTCTCCCATGGAGAACCTTGTCGAATGCCTTACTGAAGTCCATACAGATCATATCTACCACTCTCTGCCCTCATCAATCCTCTTTGTTACTTCTTCAAAAAACTCAATCAAGTTTATGAGATATGATTTCCCACACACAAAGCCATGTTGACTATCCCTAATCAGTCTTTGCCTTTCCAAATACATGTACATCCTGTTCCTCAGGATTCCCTCCAACACGGAGGGCGGCACGGTGGCACAGTGGTTAGCACTGCTGCCTCACAGCGCCAGAGACCCGGGTTCAATTCCCGACTCAGGCGACTGACTGTGTGGAGTTTGCACATTCTCCCCGTGTCTGCGTGGGTTTCCTCCGGGTGCTCCGGTTTCCTCCCACAGTCACAAAGATGTGCAGGTCAGGCGAATTGGCCATGCTAAATTGCCCGTAGTGTTAGGTTAAAGGGGCAAATGTAGGGGTATGGGTGGGTTGCGCTTCGGCGGGTCGGTGTGGACTTGTTGGGCCGAAGGGCCTGTTTCCACACTGTAAGTAATCTAATCTAATCTAATCTAACTTGCCCACCACCGATGTCAGGCTCACTGGTCTATAATTCCCTGGTTTGTCCTTACCACCTTTCTTAAACAGTGGCACCATGTTAGCCAACCTCCAGTCTTCTGGCACCTCACCTATGACTATCGATGATACAATATCTCAGCAAGAGACCCAGCAATCACTTCTCTAGCTTCCCACAGGGTACACCTGATCAGGTCCTGGGGATTTATCCACTTTTACCAGTTTCAAGACATCCAGCACCTCCTCCTCTGTAATCTGGACATTTTGCAAGGTGTCACCATCTAATTCGCTACTTTCTGTATCTTCCATATCCTTTTCCACAGTAAATACCGATGCAAAATACTCATTTAGGATCTGCCCCATCTCCTTCGGCTCCACACAAAGGCCGCCTTGCTGATCTTTGAGGAGCCCTATTCTCTCCCTAGTTACCCTTTTGTCCTTAATATGTTTGTAAAAACCCTTTGGATTCTCCTTAACTCTATTTGCCAACGCTCTCATGTCCCCTTTTTGCCCTCCTGATTTCCCTCAGAAGTATACTCCTACTGCCTTTATACTCTTCTAAGGATTCACTCGATCTATGCTGTCTATACCTTACATATGCTTCCTTCTTTTTCTTAACCAAACCCTCAATTTCTTTAGTCATCCAGCATTCCCTATACCTACCAGCCTTTCCTTTCACCCTAACAAGAATATATTTTCTCTGGATTCTCGTTATCTCATTTCTGAAGGCTTCCCATTTTCCAGCCATGCCTTTACCTGCGAACATCTGTCCCCAATCAGCTTTTGAAAGTTCTTGTCTAATACCGTCAAAATTGGCCTTTCTCCAATTTAGAGCTTCAACCTTTAGACCTGGTCTATCCTTTTCCATCACTATTTAATTCCATTCTTACGCACGAGTGTTTGTTCGTGAGGCTCCTCTCAGAGGCATTAACACATTTAAAACAAACATTTTTACCCAAGTCAAGAAAGGACCTTGAGATTTTTGCCAATACTTTAAGAGGAAAAGTGTTAATGACAAGGCCAGCAATTGTTGCCCATCCCAAAATGTCATTAAAGGTGATAATGAGCCACTTTCCTGAGCTGCTATGGTCCACTTAGTGCAGGGAAGGCTGGGGTTTTAACTCAGGGAGGGAACAATGATCTTGTTCCAAGTCAGCACGGTGTGTGGCTTAAAGTGGTCTGTTCAGAATTCATCCATTAACATCACAGACAAGATATGATGCATCTTAACAAATTCCTCCTAGTCATCTCAAAGCAAGAACTCACAAACACAGTAAGTGTTCCCTTTCCTCTCCAGATTCTTAACTTAACCCAAACAATAATGATTACATTAAGTAGCCAACACCAGTGAGCTGTTCTGTACATTTGCACTCAAGTTGAATTGAAATTGTCTTTCATTTCCTAGAAATAATTGAGAAATCGAGCTCAAGCCCAGAGTTTAAGTATTAAAAAATACTTCTCACATTAGGGATTTAAAATGAATTTGCATTCAAATATAGCAGTGGAGCATGGTCAAACCATGAATCCTTTCCAAAAAAAAATTACATTTTTGTGGGGACACACACACACACACACAAAGACAGTTACTTAACAATAATTGTCCAATAATATTCCTGCAATAGCAAAGTGAGTCTGGTTGAATACTTTTATTTGATTGCAGCTATTAAACAGGGTGAAAACTTATCTAGGTAACAGGAAGGAGTTCTGGTCAGGTTTGTAAATAATGTATGATATTCCATCTACCTTTTTATAATTATCGCAAAGAATTGTCCCCCATCCACAAAGGCTGGCAATGAGAGAGCACTTATTCATACCTCAACTGGATAAGTGGCTGTTTGAGAGAACGCACCAGCCATTGAACCTGCAAGAAACCTTTCCTTCATTCCCAAATTTTCTGGTTCATTGGCTATTAGCGTCTTGAGCTGCAAATACATTTCAGAAATAAAAGTTAGAAATCTCAAGGAACTGTTTGCTCAGAACCTTAAATTCACCATTTGCTACTTCTCAAAATATCAGATGCAAAGTCAAATGAAAATCATGCCACCTATCAGGCCTCTGCCAACTGACTTAATACATACGGGATTTTCTTTCCAGTTCATTTCCTCCTTTTACTTATCGGAGACAAAACTGGCTGTTGGACTTAGTGCCTTGGAATCTTTATTCAATACGACTTGTTTACTTCCCAATAATGTAACAAAACAAATGCAAGTAGCAATGCTGTTATTTCAAGAGTAGACTTCCTGAATGGTGTCTTGCAAAGTTTGACAAATCTGTATTCTGCACCCATTTCACCCACCCGCAAAAAAAGGTTTCAGCCTACTCTGAGTGCACCAATTGAGAGAATTGACAACTCTTTTTAAGAGAAAGTGAGGACTGGAGATCAGAGTCAAAAAGTGTGGCGCTGGAAAAGCGCAGCAGGTCAGGCAGCATCCGAGGAGCGGGAGAGTCGACGTTCCTGAAGGGCTTATGCCCAAAATATCGACTCTCCTGCTCCTTGGATGCTGCCTGACCTTATTTCCTTTGCCAGCGCCACACTTTTTAGCTCTTTTTAAAGATTTCTGGACTTTGGGTAGAGAAGAAGTCATCAATGAAAGATCACAGGAAATAACCAGCTCTCATCTTTTGTGTATGCTGAAAATATTACCACTTTTACACATAATGTTTGAGCCAATCAGATGAATGTGCAACAGGTTTTGGACAAGACACTTTTAAAATGACCCCAAGGTCTAAGAGCTGCAGCCCCTGGTGTAAAAACATACTGTACCAATGGATCACGCCCAGCACCATGTTCATAAGTACAAGCATTCGTAAAGTGGAGATGCCTCCGTAATATCAAGAGGTTGGACAACCATTTAAAATAGGGATGACTTCTGAATTCTGACTTGGACGGTGCCAGCTAAGCTCACACTCAGGTCAGGGCTGAACAAAACCCACGTATAATATAAGATGCCTCTGTGAGACTTGAACCTGGACCTCTAGCCTCAAGGTAGGTGGCACTGTAAATGTTCCACAAGACCACTCCCTCAGGTCAGGGTATAATTGCAATATGGTCAGGGAACCTGAAGGCTGAAATGAGCTTAACAGTTCCAGATATTAAAATGAAACAAAGAACAGCAGAAAATACTGGAGAAGCTCAGGAGGTCTGGCAGCATCCATGGAGAGAGAGAAACCGAGTTAACATGTGAAGTCTGGTGACTCTTTGTCAGAACTGTTAGCATCTCGGTATTTAAGATGGGGTTGGAGGGTGCGAGGACATAAGCAGAGGTGGGAGAAAAGAGTGAGTGGATAAGTGGAGGAGGAGTCCAGAGACATTTGAAAGCGGTTGGCCAACAGGAGGATTGTTGACAGAGAGCCAGGACAGAGGAGAAACTGAATAAGTGATAATGAGGGCTAACAGCTGGACAGAATGGGTAAGCTGTGCTGAAAGCAGACTATGCCTTGACAGGACCAGAGTGTGGGGTGGGTAAAAAACAAGAAAGGACATAATCAGGCATTAAGGTTATTAAAACAGAAACTGCTGGATAAAACTCAGCAGGTCTGCAGCCATCTGTTATGGCTTCAGGTCCTTCTTCAGAGGGCTCACGTTTTTCCTGCAGTTTCTGTTTTCAATTCTGATTTCCAGTGATCAGGTTTCTCTCTAAAGTTATTGAACTCGATGCTGAGACCTAGAGGCTGCAGGGCTCCCAAGTGAAAGATTACCCTTACACTGAACCTTGCAGGAACAGTGCAGCAATTTCTGACAGTTTCACACTGAAGCATTTGCATCGAATACTTGATTATTTAAAATCCGCAACAAATTGCAACCCCTGGAAACAACATAAAACAGTAATTCACTTTCACGATACATACCTCTTCGTAGGCCATGAATTTGAAGGCTAGCTCAGGACCAATTTTGATAATGTTAGTTAGATTCCCTCTCCACATTGAACTTACACCTCCTTCCCTGACCATTGCTCTTAGGCCACTAGAAATCTTCATCTTATTTTGACGTGTAGAATAAACCTGAAAAAAACAGATAAACAATTCCATTCTAACTGCAGCTGGTGCTGACCAGCAACTGAAAACAATTTCCACTGGCAACTACTGGCTACAGAAGCATCAATGTAGGAAAATGTATCTAGGCAAACATTGGAGGCACAAACTGAAATACACAAAATTTTGATATTTCATTTTTGTATTTGTCTGGCAAAAGGTTTCAAGTCTCACAATCTTGGGCCATTTGATACAGTACAACTTGATATCTGTACGTCTAATACTGGAATACACCAGCTCATTGCAGAATATCAAACACCTACCTATCCCCTATTCATTTCAAATAAACACAAGCAAGGGGACGATATCTTGAGAGGTTATGGTAAGGATTGAACAGGTCGGGGCTGCTTTCTCCAGAAAAGGGAAGGCCGAGGGATGCTTGTTACAGTTGGTCACGGAGGCAACGCTTATATACTCTATAGAAAGGGCCATTTTGCCTTTTTTAAATCTATCCAAATTGTCAGCATGCTTGTGTTGATGTGAACTGTAATTGCATAAACCAATAATCAATAAATTACTTGTTAGTTTCAGGCTCCCGAACATAGGAAGCTAGAATAAAATGCTTGCCTTATTTCCTTTAATTATTGAAGGAACAGTAAAGGAAAATGGAATTAAAATAGGCGATCCAAACAAACTTACCAGAGTGTTTGTTCCATACCTCTACTGCTAAAAACTCAAATATTGCTATTATTCAATATACACATCCTGGACAGAGTGCCGAGGAACCTTTAAGCAAATGCTTCAGCATCTTAGAGTAAGTGGATTTTGTTGAGAGTTGTTACCTAGTCAATCATTACTCCCAGACTTAAATGGGGCGCTGGGGTCAAGTCACAGAGTAGCCTTTTCCTTCTTTGTGGAATGGTAGAACCACGGAATAAGGTCATTTGACCCATCATGTCTATGCTAGTCTTTGGCAAAGCTAGTCGATGCACAAAGCCTTAATTGTGAGAATGACATTAAACTTCTTAAGCTCAATATTGCTACTTTTTAAATGGACCTTCAATACCTCTTCCTCATATCGAGGCAGCGAGCAGTTAGAGAGAGCCTTGCCCCTCTACCTGTAGCTGAATTCCTGTTATTAACTGCACATCACAATAAACAGTGAGGTTTGGATACTCTGAAAGAAAATAATGCAGAATTGGAGGCTAATAAAGCTGATTAAACACTTAGGAGAGCTGAACCAGCAGATTTTAAAATCGCAGCCCTACTGGTGATGAGCAATCCTACCTGCATCAGCACCCTGAGCCGGTCAAAGGGGGCAGTCACTGTCCGTGAAACTCCACCAGCCGTGCCTCCTGCAATAAGGTGGCCCCACCACTTCTCCGGTTCCACATTCTCCAAGAATTCCTCGCAATTAGTTATGTCATCGTTAATGGAAAAGATCTGCAGAGATTGTGGGAGGAACACAAGAGGGGGAATCAAGGCATTAAGGCGGTAATGCAAATTCCCTGGGTATACCTTATTGCTACTTCCACAACCCTTCCAAATTAAAAAAAGTAAAGATTGCCAAATGTTAAGTGCAAAATGTTCACCAGGGCGCAGTACAGAGCTTCCAGAGTGACACAATTTGTGCTCCCGTGCCTGTGGCATCGAATTCACGGAATATTTTAAGATAGAGAGAAAGCAACAGCAACATCTGTATTAACAAGGACATAAGTGACAGCAACATTCATACACAAACCTTATCTAACTGTTACACCCTCCCGAAGTCCCTAGACCATAAGAAATAGGAGCAGAATTAGATTATTTGGCCCATTGAGTCTGCCATCCGATTATGGCTGGCACGTTTCTCAACCCCATTCACCTGCCTTCTCCCCATAATCCTCAGTCCCCTTACTAATCAAGAACCTCTCTCTCTCTCTCTGTCAGTCTTACATGCACTCACTCAGCTTCCACAAAATTCTCTGGCAAAGAGTTCTACAGATTAACCACTCTCTTCCTTGCAATATATTTCATAGGACGGTAAGCAGTTTTTGAATCCTTTTTCTAACTAAGCACAAAGCTACAAGAAAAATCAACCCTGACCCATTTGTGCCCATTGGGTTCCATTTTCAGAGTGCAAAACATTTTGGTGGTTTTAGTAACGTTTTTCTAGCACATTTGAATTTAATATGCCATTGCTGACTAACCTTACATAAAGCATCCCTGGGCATCAACAGAGTTTCAGTGCCCTAAAAAGTTACTTTGAGATGAAACTAAGAGACAAATTGCTTTCCAATGCAGAGTGTGCACTCATCCAGATCTGCAATCAGTGTACAGCCAGAGAATCAATTCTGGATACCCTACTTACGCTATTGTATCGCCAGATGTCAATCATAGTTCGCATGTTGTCCTCTACAGTCGTTATGTAGATCTTTCGCCATTCATTCCAATCCATATCCATATAATCATCTCGATCCAAGCTGATAAATTGTAACAACAGAAAAAGCAGTATTTGATCTCTTGACATCGGAGTTCCTTCGGTAAATACATTAATTAGCAATAAATATTTATTGAACATAATGCAACAGTTAAGAATTCACAATTTGCAATGTAAAGATCTGAGGTCACTGTCCAAATTATACAGGGCAATTTTCCCAGCATCCTGTCCAACATGCACCACCCAACAGGTATAAGAACAACAGACTGAATTGGTCATTATCTTGGTGTGCACATAAATAGCATGTGCATTAATTTGGAAGTGCAGTGGTCCTACCTGCTTCAGTGGTAATAACATCACTGACCAGGTTGAGTAGAAAATCTTTATAAATGCAGTCACTGCTACAATTTACTGGCTGTGAAGCAGCTCGGAATAACCTGGCGATTTGAAAGATACTAATAATCTATAACAACCTCAAAAATTGTGCTCAAATGGCTATTGACCAGCAACTTTCATTTACGCATGCCTTAAGTAACAGAACATTACAAGGCACTTAACAGCATTACTCAAAAATCTGATAACAAGCCATAAAAGGAGATATTAAGGCTCCTGACCAAAAACCTGATGAAACAAATGAATAAAATGCTTTGAAAGAAGAGACAGGTCAAAGTGCTTAGGGATCGAACTCCAGAAATGACTGTCCCTCCATCACAAGGTCAGATGCGAGAGATGTTCTCCAAAGATTGTATGATGTTCAGCACCACTCAACTCCTCAGACACTGAAGCAACCCATGTTCAAGTGGAACAAGATCCTGGGCAATATCCAGGCTTGGGCTGACAAGTGGCAAATGACATATGCACCATACAAATGCCAGGCTCTGCCATCACCAATAAGAAATTATCTAACCACCACCCTTGACAATCAATGTTACCATCACCGAATCCCACCCCCTCAACATCCTTGGAGTTACTATTGGCCAGAAAGTCAACTGGACTCACCACATAAACACAGTGGCTACAAAAAGCAGATCCGAGATTAGGAATATTGCGGCAAATAACTCTCCTCCTGACTCCTCAAAGCCTGCCCACCATTTACAGACACAAGGCAGCAGTGTGATGGAATACTCCCCCACTTACATCTGTGGATGCAGCTCCAACACTACTCAAGAAGCTTGACACCAGCCAGGACAAAACAGTCCAGTAAACTAGCACCACACCCACAAACATCCACTACCTCCACCACCGACACTCACTAACAGCAGTGTGTACTATCTATAAGACAGACTGCAGAAGTTCACCAAAGATCCTCAGACAGCACCTTCCACACCCATGACCACTTCCACTTAAAAGGACAAGAGCAGAAGATACATGGAACACCACCACCTGCAAGTTCCCCTCCAAGCCACTCACCTCAGGGCATGTGGGTCACCCTGCAGCACGTGGACTGCAGTGGATCAAGATGACGGCTCACCCCACCTTCTCAAGGACAACTAGGGACAGGTAATAAATGATGGTCAGGTAGCAACACCTATGCCCCATAAGTGAATTTAAACAAAAATTAGTTTTAAGCTTACACCTCATCTTTGTGCAAATATGATTTATTTTGACAAATGTTGCTTGCACAACTTGAATTGACTTACTGATTAAGAATTCTGTTTGCGTGGAAAAGATTAAGACTAACATGAAGTCTTCCCATGAGATGCATAATCCTCCATTTGCTTATGTTGCCTAAACATACAAATATGAATGGAAAATTAAAATACCGCAGATGCCAGACATCAGAACTAAAAACAGAAAATGCTGTAAATACTCGTGTCTCTCACCAAGTACTGCCTGACCTGCTGTGAATTTACAGCATCTTAGGCTCCTAATTCACAGTAATTAATCACAGAATAGAATCATAGAATCCCTATGGTGTGGAAGCAGGCTGTCCGGCCGATCGAATCCGCACCGACCCTCCACAGAACAGACCACCCCCTACGCTATCCCTGTAACCTCACACTTCCCATGGGTAATAAGATCACCTCATTCTTCAAAACTCCCAGGAGCTCAACTTGTTGGGGGGTAAGCTTGAATTGAGGATTGGTTAACACCAGGACACTATGGGGCAATTTAGCATGGCCAATCCACCTTTGGATTTTGGGAAGAAACCTACACAGACATGGGGAGAATGTGCAAACACCACACAGACAGTCGTCTGAGGCTGCAATCGCCTACCCCAATTCTACCGTATTGAAAGAAGAATCAAATCAAAAGGCTGGAAACCAAAACAAAACCCCAGAAAATTGTAAAAATATTGAGATCAGGCAGCACCTACAATAAGAGAACATTTACCATTTCAGGTTCATAACCTCACAGCAGATCTTAAAGCTTGTTTGAGAGGCTGTAGAAAGAGGGAAGATGCTACAAGCCAAATTACAAGTAATATGAACAAATGAATTAGAAGCAGACCATTTGGCCCATCTAGCCTACTCCAGCACCTCTCATTGATTTGATTGTGGCCTCAAATCCATGTTCCCTTGTTAGTTAAGAATAGACTCTGCCATTAAATTACTTAATGACCTATATTGAACAAACTAGGGTAGCTTCAAAGTCACAGAGGAGAAAAAGTTCATACTTCTCTGTCTGAAATAGGAGAGTCCTTACTTTTAAATGGGTCACCTCGTTTCAGTCTCTCCCACAAGGAGAAGCATATTTTCACAATCTAACCTGTCAAGACCCCTCAGGACATTGTTTCAATAGGATCACCTCATTCTTCTAAACTCTAATGGATAATCGTATAAGAGCCCACCTTGTTGGGGGTAAGCTTGAATTGAGGATTGGTTAACATATGATCGGCAGAGATGGGATCAACAGGCACTGTTTTGGTTGGAAAGATGTAACTAGTGGAGTGCCACAATGATTACCCCTCAGGTATCAATTATTTACTATCTATATGAATGACTAGAATGAGGGGTAGAGTGTAATGTGCCTGAATTTGCAGATAATACAACAGTGCACTTGGGTATGTTGTGGTGAGGACATAAGGAATTTTGCAAGGGGTTACAGGTCAGTTCGAGTGGGCAAAAACTTGGCAGATGGAGCATAAATGAACAAGGGTCAGGGCATGCACTTTCGAACATATAATCAAAAACAATTAATTAAATGGAGATAGTCTCCAAAAATATAAATAAAGGGACCTGGGCATTCTTGTGCGTGAGACACAAGTTAGCATACAGATGCAACAACTAACTAAGGTGGCAAATGGAATTCTAGCTTTTTACTGCTAAAGGACTGAAGCTTAAAAACAGGGAAGTTTGGTTCAGACTGTACAGGGTGCTGTTGAGGCCGTACCAGCAGCATAGTGTCAAGTTTCGATCCCTGTATTTAACAAAGGATGGACTGGCATTGGAGGCAGTCCAAAGGAGGTTCACTACATTGACTCCTGGGATGATACATAGCTGACTTATCAAGAGCAACTAAACAGGTTAGGCCCTTATTCATTAAGGGTATAGAAGTATAAGGACAATCTTACTGAAACACACAAGATTCTGAGGGCTACTGGCAGGGTAGATGTTGAGAAGAACATTGTCTATTGGTCAGGGACATCTTGAACTAGGCAGCACAGTTATAGAATAAAGAGACATTTAAAAGCAACATGTGAAGGAATTTCATCGGAGATTAGTGGATGCATGAAATTAGAATAGATTAGATTACATTACAGTGTGGAAACAGGCCCTTCAGCCCAACAAGTCCACACCGACCCGCCGAAGCGTGACCCACCCATACCCCTACATTTACCCCTTACCTAACACTACGGACAATTTAGCATGGCCAATTCACCTGACCAGCACATCTTTGGACTGTGGGAGGAAACCGGAGCACCCGGAGGAAACCCACGCAGACACGGGGAGAACGTGCAAACTCCACACAGTCAGTCGCCTGAGGCGGGAATTGAACCCGGGTCTCTGGCGCTGTGAGGCAGCAGTGCTAACCACTGTGCCACCGTGCCGCCCTTTAATTCTCCTCCTCCTGAGTGTTGTGGAGTCTAAGTTACTGAATTCATTGAAAGAGGAAGTAGATACATCTTTATTATTTCATAAATATAAGATCCGAACAGGCAGGGACTAGAGATTTACAGACCACGTAAAGGCAAATGGTTTTTAGTTGAAAAAAGGCTTCATGCGTTGGCACAGTCCTGCTGGGCTGAAGGGCCTGTTCCTGTACTATAATTCATTCACCTTGAAGGAGCAGGCACAACAGGATAGTTGAGGCCAGGGACAGATCAATCACATTCTTGTTGAATGCCAGGCAGACTTTGAGGGGCCAAATGGCCTAGTCCTGGTCCTACTTATGCTCTTCTAGATACAGGCCCAACCTCTCCTCATAAGATAACTTCTTCATCCCAGGTGTCATCCAAGTGAACCTTGGCTGAATTGCGTCTCACACATTTCCATCTTTTTTTAAATGAGGAGCCCAAAACTCCATGTGGACTCATCAGTGCCCGATACAACTGTAGCAAAACATTATTTTTATAGTCCGTTCCCTTCACAATAAACAACATTCTAGTTGTCTTCCTACTTACCTGCTGTACCTGCTTACTAACTTTATGTGACACATATACCAGGAAACCGAAGTCCCTTTGCATTTCATTGTCACAGAGTCATACAGCATGGAAACAAGAACCTTTAGTCCAACTCATCCATGCCAACCACAGTCATAAATTAATATAGTCCCATTTGCCAGCATTTGGCCCATAGCCCTCTTAAACTCTTCCTATTCATATACCATTCCAGATGCCTTTTAAATGTTGTAACTGTACTTGCCTCCACCACTTCCTCCAGCAGCTTGTTCAATACACACACCACTCTCTGCGTGAAAAGATTGCTCTTAGGTCCCTTTTAAATCTTACTCCTCTCACCTTAAACCTATGTTCTCTAGTTCTGGACTCCCCTGCCCTGGGGAGAAGATCTTGGCTATCAATGCCCCTCATGATTTTATAAACATCTACAAGGTCACCCTTCAGTCTCCAACGTTGCAGGAAAAATTGCCCCAATGTATCCAGCCTCTCCCTATAGCTCAAATCCTTCAACTCTGGCAACATCCTGTGAATCTTTTCAGAACCCTTTCAAGTTTCACAACATCTTTCCTACAGCAGGGAGACCAGATTTGCACGCAGTATTCCAAATGTGACCCAACCAACTTTTACAACCAAAACATGACCTCCCAACTCCTATTCTCAATGCACTGACCAATAAAGGCTAGCATACCAAACTTCATTATCCTGTCGACGTGTGGCTCCACTTTCAAGGAACTATGAACCTACACTCCAAGGTCTCTTTACTTAGCAACACCCAACAGGACCTTACCATTAAGTGCAAATGCACTGCCTTGATTGGCCTTGCCAAAATGCAGCACCTCAGATTTATCTAAATTAAACTCCATCTGCAATTCCTTGGTTCATCGGATCAAGGTCTCATTGTTCTGAGATAACCTTCTTCACTATCCACTACAACTTCAATTTTGGTGCCATCTGCAAACTTAGAAACCATATCTCATATTCACATTGATACAAATGACAAAAAGCTGGCACCAAAACATTTTGCCCTTCCATACTAAAACTGTTGCTGCTTACAGGATCCATACTCCTCTACTCCCTTCTTATTCATGTATTTGTCCAGGTGCTTTTTGAATGCTACTATTGTGTCTGCTTCCACCACCTCCTCTGGCAGCCTCTCAACCTCCTGTGACCCAGTGAAATCCAACTTTCTTCATAGCTAAAATCATCCCCCATTCCAGGCAACACCTTGGTAAACCTATTCTGTAATCTCTCGAAAGCATCTACATCCTTCTGGTAGTGTGGTGACCAGAACTGTATGCAACTATTCCTGAGAAAGGGGAGGGAAAGATAGTTTAGAATTGAAAATAAGCTCCCTCAGCATAATGAGTTCAGACCAGAGTTCTTTGGTTAAAACCCTGAAGAGGTCATTTGAAGCTGAGAAAGTTTATGTTCAGTTGTATGACAAATCAAGGAATAGGCTATCAGATTCTGGGAATTGAATTCACAGCTAAGTCAAATCTGATGTGAAATACACAAGGGATTTCTCTCCTAGTACAATGAAGGTGTGCTCTTGGATTAATCGGATTATATTTTTACCATGTTTTTTGAAACCTTTAAATTTGTATTGTGTATAAATAGTTTGGACTATTCCATTTAATTTTTTTTGCATATTAAATTTTGGTTTTGTTGTTGAAACCAAATCTGCCATATTGTCTGCGTGTGTTTCAGTGAAAGACCACCTAATTAAAACCAAAAATAAATTATGATCGATCAAGCTATATTTCAGTGCGGATCCAACTTGCCCAGTAATAATATTAGATTTAATAAATACATACATCCCTGAGTCTGATGGAGCATTGAGAATCAACAACAGAATGTGGAACTACAGCCCAATATAAGGCAGAGCATTGCTGAACCAGTTGGGATTGTACATCAATCTGGCAGCTCCATGGTTTGTTCTGTGATCACCGTTTGGTGGATGGATTGAGCTGTTAAAACAGGATGCAACGTCCTCCAAAACATCTCACAGGAGAGCTTCAGTAAGTAGCAACAAGTCTAAGATCTTGCACTCTGACCTAGCCCCACAAATAACAGTGGTCTTTAGTTCAACTCTGATACATACACATCCAGTTCCCACACGTTCTTAATGTCCATTCACAGGTAAACATTTCTGAAGGTGAGCACATGCTTGCTGGGAATCAGTAGAACTGTCAGCAATCATAGTATCATAGCTTAAAAGAAATATATACTGGAGATCAGCTTAGACTTACCACCTCTGGTCTTTGTGACTTTTCCAAAACCCAGCAATAGTTTCTTGTTGTTCCTCTCAAGGTATTTCCGGAACGCTTCAAAGGTTTTAGTTTTTGATTCTTCCTTTAACAGTTATTTTATTTGAATGAAGGGAAAAATAATTCATTAACTTCTAGAAGAGTATGAGAAGAGAGAGAATATTTATTCTAGTTAATGATAGACTTGTACACAGGAAGTGGGGCAAAGTGTGCTAGCAACAGAGGCCTCCATTTTAGTCTTGATATAACCTATGATAGTGACTCTGTATTTGTCAAATTGCAAACTTTTCTTATAGTAATTTGTTTTGGAAATTAAATATTCCTTTTCTCAGTTAAGGAAGAGAATTTATCATTTGAAGTAATTACAACTGTTCTAGTTTATGCTCAGGATGCCTTATGTTGCTTATGTACTAGTACTTAGAGTCATAGAGATGTACAGCATGGAAACAGACCCTTCGGTCCAACCCATCCGTGCTGACCAGATATCCCAACCCAATCTAGTTCCACCTGCCAGCACCCAGCCCATATCCCTCCAAACCCTTCCTATTCATATACCCAGCCTCCACCACTTCCTCTGGCAGCTCATTCCATATACATACCACCCTCTGTGTGAAAAAGTTGCCCCGTCGGTCTCTTTTACATCTTTCCCCTCTCACCCTAACCCTATGCCCTCTAGTTCTGGACTCCCCGACCTCAGGGAAAAGACTTTGCCTACCTACCCTATCCATGCCCCTCGTAATTTTGTAAACCTCCAGAGCTTAAGACCATAATAAATAGGAATAGGATTAGGCTGTCTGGCCTCTCAAGCCATTCACACCCACTTTCCTGCCTTTACGCCATTCAGGAAGATAAGGAATACTGCACGCAAAAGGTGGTAGCAACGAGGAATGCTCTCGAAAGTGTTTGATGCAAGTTCTATAAATGTTTTGCATATGAAGCAGACAGGGTTTTGCTAGTCACAACATACAGATAAACAGGAGGTCGGGCTCAAGGATTGGAATGACCACCACCTGTCTATAACTTCCAGATGTGACAGCATGCAATTAAAATTCTAACTGCAAAATATGGGACTGTATCTTTACTTGAGTAACTCACGATTTGTGATACAAAATACGGAGATTGTAAATGAGGTGTCGCCTTCACGCTGAATAGCACTTTACCTGTGAAACAGCTTCCAAAGCATGTACTAGTTCCTGGGTATCTATGCGGCCATCCCCGTGGGTATTTAGTCGCCAATAAAGATTATACCAAAATACATCTGTTGCTAATGCCTCATCAGGGGCGCCTCTTTGGAAAACCTCTTTCATAAACAGGAACATTGCAAGGGCTCCTAAAACACAGACAAACTTCCAAAATTGCACAGATTGTAAATAAAGCAATAAGGATCGGTCTACTTCATTTTATCTCCACTCCCATGGACTAACAAATCATCTTGAGTTAAATTTGATATTAAATATTAAACGAACAGCATACTGAATGCACAGAAGCAGTTTGTATCAAATTCTCAGTGAATTCTTGGGCAGCTCCCTGGACATCTGAACGGGGCAGCAAATAACAGCGATGTGTCTTTCAAGAGAGGGGCAAGGATTTCACAGATCTGCTTCTGACAAATGGTAAGATCGCTGACCTCCATTGTGTACAAGTCAGCCCCTCTGACAGCAACAATCTTCATCTTCAGTTCAGGAGGCAGGTTGAAATGCCACAGGAACACCGTGTGAACTGATGCTCTGGACCAGGACCAGAGATGCAGTCCTTCACAAGGGCTGTTTAAACTGTGACCACCTCAGCCAATACAAGTGGGCATAGGTTGCTATCAAGTGGGGTAGAGAGACCTGGTGCAAATTGTTTTCATCCTATTGCACCAAAATTACACAGCCCAAAGTAAAACAAATTCATTAACTGAAAATGCTGAAGTAGCTACACTATGCAACCGGCCAGCAGATCAGAAATCCACAAATTCCAGCACACTCGAACTCCAATACCCAGCAAACATATCGTGAAAAGTGTTTGCAAATTGATTTGCACGTGCTCTACTGGCGTCTAGCTACCCAAATATATATGGACTGCAGTGGTTCAAGGTGGGAGCTGACCAGAATCTTCTCGGGGCAGTGACACCCACATCCCACAAATTGCAGAAAATGAACATGAGCAATCCATGATAACAAAAAGCTCTGTTACCTTATGATACTATTTCTCAAAGTCTTAATACTATCAATTCAAGGTTAACCTTCTGGGAAAGAATTCATTCATCGGGAGCTGAATGTCCAAGTTTTACACTGCCAGAAGTAGCATGAGATTGAACATAGCAGGCAGATTAAATGTTTTTTTAACACATTTTGAGTATAATAATAATGATGGTAGGTTTAAAAAATTAGCTGAGAGTCAAAATTCAGCTTATTGGTGAAGTGCCCCTCTACGTTGGTATACCAAGAGGTGGGGCATGTGGGGACTCAATGAGACGTGATCAACTGGGAAAAATAGCCAGCAAATTTACATTAAACAAGAGTCTTTTATTAATGAATGCAGTTCTAGATTTAGGGGCAACATTTACACCTTCAAGCAGTGACAACCTCAATATAATCTCAACAAAAAGCCATTGAATATTCCATGCCAAATTACCATACCACAGAATCTGGGATCCTTTCTTGGCAAAATAAGCGCTCAATAACATGCTACGGTCCTGATGCCATTACATTCCTTCACATCACTATAAATATGAAAATCTCACTGCTGAGAAGGCAGCTTCCATTTCATTGACTGGAAAAGAATTTTGGTTTCTTATAGATGTCACAATAGTGCAGTGACATCGCAGTGGAATCAACCACATGGAGTGCCTGAAGGGGGAGAAACAACTGTACTGACTTCAGTAATAATGTGTATGGTGCATAGTTAAAATCATTTTGTTACCTGCAAATGATAGGTAACTTAATTCCAGGGGTAGTACTTGGTAGAAGCTCCCATTCCATGACAGAAGGTTGCAGATTTCCGTCCCTTTCCAAAGCTTCAGCAGATCTCTTCTGGCACTGTAGTAGCAAGGAGGTGCTACACTGTTGTAAGGGCTGTTCTGTGGACAAGCTATTAAGTTATGGGCCCGCCGAAAACACTAGGCAGGGATTAAAGGTTCTCCAACACCAGATTCCTAAGGTGGAGACTGGAACCTGTATACTAGCCAACATTCTGCCCTTGCTGGTGTCTCTCACAGTCATCGGTTCTCATCTTTGATCATCTGGACTCAAAATACTCACCTCATCCAGTTTGACCTTTCTGCTCACCAAGAAACAAAATATTCCTTGATGAATTCTACAGAAGGGTTGTTAGAAAATCAAAGAACTTCATCTCATAAGATTCTCAGAAAGTGAATCAAGGCTCATTAGGCAAGAGTTTTCTTTATTCGAGCCACAGTAGTTGATACGCAATTATTTTGTGTAATAATACTTGCATCAATGCCCTATCAATTCCATTACTTTAGTACATCCTCACCCCCAAAATGGCAGTGCAATCCAAAGCTAGAAAATCGGGAAGAAATTTTCTTGAGCTTTTGCTCGGATCCTAGATAAAGCTCAAATCGATAAATTAGTGCCTGTGGATAGTTCCACATTTTTGACAATGTGCACTACTTGCTCATATATGCAAATATCAGTGTTAATTCACACACAGCACTCAATTTCAGGGGCACCTCTGAATGTTTGTGATGGATACTCTCCGAGAGACGATATACAGCTCATCAATAAGCACAGACTGCAATCAGGAGGATTTTTAAATAGTAACTGGGGTGGCAAGACAGAGGTAAGTCAAATAGACAATTCCAGAAAATGGGTGTTATGGCTCAGAGAATCAATACAGCAGCTGGAAACCATGTGGAATTTTTTTAAAATCCATTCTCTCGTGGAATTCTATCCCATTATTGTCATTCCTAATTGCCCCAAGGACAGTTTACAGTCAGGCACATTGCTGTGGGTCTGGAATCACATGTAGGTCAGACCAGATAAGGATGGCAGATTTCCTTCCCTAAAGGACAGTAGTAAACCAGATGAATTTTAATGATAATTGCCAGTGGTTACATAGTTGGCATTTTATTGCCCAATTTTTGATGAACTATAATTTCACCATCTATCAAGTTGGGATTTGAACTTCCATCTCCAGAATATTAGCCTGGGGTTCTGGATTACACATCCAATGACAATACCACTACACCAATATCTTCGCATAA
Source organism: Chiloscyllium plagiosum (assembly GCF_037043375.1). NCBI lineage: Eukaryota > Metazoa > Chordata > Chondrichthyes > Orectolobiformes > Hemiscylliidae > Chiloscyllium > Chiloscyllium plagiosum. The sequence continues at coordinate 7,429,030 of NW_028270181.1, forward strand.
GGCAGGCTGGAGAACAAAGGCAGGATTTTTCAAATAAGCATAATGCACAAAAATCAGGTTGGAGACAGAGCAACATATTGCATATTCAGCTGAATGGCTGGAAGCTCTGGAATTCTATTCCAAAATCCTTTTCCCTCTTTAAAACTTAACTCTCTGTTCAAAATTTGACAAGAGACACGAGTTGCAGTGTCTTCAAATTGAAGTTTGTGGAGGGTTGAGGCACAGGTGTCATTTGGAATGATTAAGCCAAGTCTCAAATGTATTTTACAACATTCATGATAGGGAACTTTGGGTTAGGGGCTAGAGTAGTACACTTGGGGTGTCTAAAGTCTGCTCTGCCATTCAAGATGATCATGGCTGATGCACATTGTTGCCAATTCTCTTGTAACCTTGCATTCGTATTGTTCATCAAGAATCTATCTCAGCCTGAGAAATATTCAAAGACAAGTCACTGCTTCCATTGCATATTAAGGCAGAACTGAAACGATTCCTCTCTGAGAAAGAGAGTCTCAATTGTCTTAAATGTGTAAGCTCTTATTTTTAAACAGTGACCCTTAGTTCTAGATTGTTCCAGAAGTGGATATATCCATACTTTCCAGAGCATTCAGGATCTTATATATTACTATAATCTCTCAGTCTTTTGAACTCCAGCAGATACAAGCCTAGCCTGTGAAACCTTTCCTCAGAAGACTTCATACCATCCCAGGTATTAGTTTCATAAACCTTTCCTGCACACGACATATTTACATCCTCCCTGAAAAAAGGATGCCACAACAAAAAAAAGTTGGAAATGCCCAAATCAACATGGACATTTTCCAGACAAAATAGGAGAGATTTGCTCTCCATCTAACCAAGATGCACGTGAGTTGGGAGTGTGTGAAGCAGATAACTGGGTGGGCTGGAGTGAAAGGCTTTCCATTATCCAACAGTAACATTGCCCACCCCTTGCTCTTCCCACATCTTTATCATTACCTTGACATTCTCTAAGCAAGGCAAACTTGTGTAAATTTCAGTAAAGGATCCTGAACTAAATCACAAGAAATGAAATGAGATAGTTAAATTGGGGAGGGTGCAGCAGAAGATAGAGGAGAAGGAGCAGGAATACGATAGAAGATTAGATTTTAAATAGATCCTTCAGAAGGTGGTGGCACAGTGGTTAGCACTACTGCCTCATAGCACCAGGGACCCAGGTGACTGTCTGTGTGGAGTTTGTACATTCTCCCCATGTCCGCGTGGTTTCCTCCGGATGCTCCAGTTTCCTTCCGGTCACAAATTTGTGCAGGTTAGGGTGAATTGGCCATGCTAAATTGCCCATGGTGTTCAGGGACACGTAGGTTAGGTACATGAGTCAGGGATAAATATAGGATAAAAGGATAGGGGAATGGATCTGGGTGGATTACTCTTCGGAGGGTCGGTGTGGACTTGTTGGGCCAAAGGGCCTGTTTCCACACTGTAGAGATTCCGATGTATGGTACACTGGAAATGAGTGTAGCACAAATGATAAACGAAGAACTTCCCAATACTATAACATGGAACAGATGAAAATATTGTTAGTTACAGGCTGAAAGCAACAGGGGATGGCAAGGACACAATATACCACTGTCTCTCATCCTTATCCAAGACATAGCAATGAATTATCCTTTGTAGTATCTTCTAATTCAAGCTCTCTTATAGCATACTCTACCGGCAATTTAATGCATTTATCCTGTTCGAAAACCACTCAATGTATTGAAGAGGTTGACAGGAACACCATCTAGTGGATCGCCAAGAGTTTGCAAAGCACAATGTAAGTAGCTAAGGATTCTCACATTTCATTGTTTTGTGAAACAGCCAGAGCTTTAGTCATATTGGTGTGGTATAACTTTTAATTCCTCCTCAAAACAGGCTGTTAGTCCAATTAGTGAAACACTAACCACAGCAATACTTCGACTATGAGTTGATTGGATTAGTTGGGTCAACCCCATCTTAATAGTAGGATTTGTCTATTGATTGCACGTCAGCTAATGCAAACATCAAGGAAAAATTATGGACAAGACCATCACAAATCGACCTTGCAATACTGTATTAGTCAAAACCAAACATGGCCCAGTCTCTCAGAAACTCAATCAGCAGTACACAACTAAACATAGCGAAACCAATCTACTTACCAGCAGCCCAACATCGAGACCTACCATCAAATGATCACTGAACAGCTGGAGTAGCCTGGGTTGCTTAAGTTTCATTGGAAATGATTGCAAAGACATTCAAGGTGATAGAGAAGCAAACTTTACAGCACATCAAATTGAAGATGGTTACTAACTCAACGACATTGAACAAAAATAAGTGGCAAATGTGTAATGATCACATTGTTTTCCCTACACAGATCAACTTGTAAAAGGATTTCTGCTATATCTGAGGCAATCATCCTGAAGTGAGGCAACAATAAACAAGCAAGTTGGTCCGTAGTTTCTTTCTACAAGTTCCATCTGGATTTATCTTGTGAATTCCCTCAGGCTAGTAATCAGCCACTATCGATGTTTTGGGGCGGGGGCCCGCTGAGACAGAAAGCAAACGTAACCACACTGCACACATCAGGTTTCTGCAAATAAACAATTCTGTTAGAGCATCAATAGCAAGAAAGTCAACTATAACCTCCAATCAGTGTTACCCTTTTAGTACAAATAAATTTGTTTTCGACATGCCTCTCTCTTCACTGACCATATCTGAGACATGAATTTCAATACGATCATCAGCCATGTGGTTTGAAAAAGAAAATAGATTCCTCAGATAAAGGATTTGAAATCTACACAAAAGCCTTCACTACCTTCCTGGAAATACTGGTTATTCTTGCAGTACATCATCCTAAGTTAGTGTCAATGTGAGCATAGCCATGCTGTAGACATGTAAGCAACATACATAGTTGAGTTGTACTGTCTGATCAGGAACTCTTGCTGACGTGGTCATTGTGAACACGCCCACCTTCGTAAATCCATAAGATGACTGTCCAATGCAAGTTCCATGCGGTTCCATCAATTGCAACATATGGGTGGCACTGTAAAAATGCCCAGTTGGCGTTATATGGGCCAACATTTCATAAGACATAGTATGAGCCAAACCAAACCACAGACTGATCAACACAAGACATCTTTCAGCAGTGTACGTGCAAATCCACATTCAAATTACACATCATTATTTCTTTTACTACCTAAATAAGAACATATCTCCATTAACCTGCCCAGTTCCTTACATACCCACATGGGATTTTTAACTGGCCACTCAGTAACAGATTCAGGTGAAATGTAGAAAAAATGGACACATTTAATCAGACATCACTGTGTTACTGTTGACCTCCGCTGTTACACAGGAAGGTGGAGACTAGGCAGCAAGCACAGACCTGCACCGATTCAGCCAAGAACAGCTCTCTTATCTACAGCTAAGGCAGAGCATGGCAAGATTGATAATGAAGGAATTTCACGAAAAGAAACATAGAGCATCGTTTCACGGGATAACATGTGCAGTTGTGAGCAGACTAAGTCAAATTCAGATTCCGTGTTTCAACGAATTATGTCCCAAGCATCATTACAACTTTTATACATCACAGATCTCCATCAAATCACACTGCATTTAAAGGCCAAAGTCTAATTTTCAAATTCAGAACTTTATTGTTTATTTTTGTACAATTGCAACTATTATTCTCAGTTTCAGTTACACACAGGACTTTGTTCTCAAACAGATTAGCACTCAAGATTCTACTATACGAGACTGATCAAAAGGCAGTAAAATTCATGACCATTCTTCTGAACCATTGCCAAAAAATGTACAGTACATATAGTAACCACCCAAATTTAAACAGAAGTCCTGTTGCACACACCCAGCCTACTATACTATCTTATGATAGCACAGCACTGTGCAACAAAGAGTGAAGCTGTGGAGCCTTACCGAAGAGCATGGCCAGCGATAACAGTTAGAGTAGTGGAGAAAGGGCAGTAAGATGTATGAGGATATTACTTGAGCAAGTTTATATCTGGTAGGAAAGATTGCACAGGCTGGGGCTGCTACTAAAGAAGAATCACGCAAGGAGATGCTTTTAACATTATCAAGGCAGGGGAGGCTGACAGAAGATACTTCTGTGTACCAATGAACTTAAATGGAAGCCAGAAAGACAAGAATAATAAATTAAATGGGGATTTATTTTTTAAAAATCTCTAATTAAATGTAAGGAGAAAATAACAGAAGGATATGTTGGGGAATTAAAGACGGGGGAGAAAAGGTTAGTATGGAGTACAAATGTCATTTTAGATAAAATGGCCTGTTTTACTATACAACTGATTACAAACTAGACTCTTAGCCAAACATCACTCTTCACTTTTGGTGCAGCATTGTCACTGACTGCTGCAGACAGATTAAATAAATTCTCCAAACATGTGAAACTTCTGTACAGAAGTGAACGGAGACAAATGGAAACAGCCAACCAGCTTATTGTCTGGAAGGACAAAAGCATACAGCAGTTAACATTTCAGGCAGGACCCAGAAGGCTGCAAAGGCCCACTGATAAAACCACAGACACTAATCAGACAGCAGATAGGATTGGCCATCATGAATCTGAAAAGGAACAGGGTTCAGCAATGATAATGACTTACAAGTGTCAATCAGTGAACAAGTTACTAAACAATACCAGAAACTGATGTATCAGGACAGGGAAAGAGAACACTGATACCAGAAATTAGAAAAGCAAACAGGGAGGAAGAGGAAGTGATAATCAATGGAAGGAAGTGCTAACATTTCTCAGGGTAACTGAATATTTAGAAAAGCAGGTTTACAAAGAGAAAAGAATTTGTTTTACACGTGTCATGAACTCTTAACATCACTGATTTGTAACTCATATTTGAAACTGATTATTTTCACAATATCATGGTAGGTTCTATTAATGCAGATAATAAGGCATCTGTCAGAATCCGAGTAGTACAGACCCCAAATTTACTTACTGAAGATTTAACCCAGTGGCGGTTGTGAACAGGATGTGCAAACCTGTGCAAATATTTACAAGATCAAGACCAATTTTACTCTACACACACAAATGCATTTTGGACTTTTGCAGATGATCTTAGAATGTTTTCACTCATTACACTGCACAGTTTCTATTTTTATACGCACCAAGTTCACATTCTCTTTTTAAAATTGCATCACTCACCAATGTCTTTCAAGTCAGAGTTAATGAACCATTACAAGTAAATACACTTAATGAATGTTATTTAATAAGTATTTACCTTAATTAACCAATAAGATCATTGTTAACTACTACCTTTGCCGAATAAGGTTTGGAAGTTCTGCCCACAGAAAGGGTGGAATAATAACTTGTAGGCTATTATTCATTCTTTTCCTCTTGTTGGGAACAGACCCGGTGGCTTCGCCCCTAGTAGTCACAGTGGAGGAACAATTTATTTAAATCATGAAAAGTCAGTTCACCAAGCTGAATTCTTAAGTAGTTTTCACAGTAGAGGTTTTCTATTCTCCTGAAGAGGCAGTAATAGTGGCCGAGGATCCAAAACCTCTACTTTGTTCATCCATTTCCCTCTACAGTCAAGTTGGGCGGGGGGCTGTCACAAAACAGCAACTGTTCAATCTTTGCAGATTGGTCACTGAAGAACTCACCAATAATCTCCATGACCACAAGTATTATCAGTTCTCCAGTTATTTTTCCAATGTCTTGTGCTATATCCATTCAAGGATAAACATGGTTTTGTGACACTTTAAAACCTGCCAAAGTCATCGTTTTTCCAATTTCTTAAACTTGGCTTCTGTAATAAGAATGGAACAATGCAATTAGGATCATCAAGAGTAGGATCACTACACAGAACATACCTCAACAATGATCTGGTTTTTCACTCATGTGCATTTACACAAATATCATTGTTAGTTTTCAGACCGGAGCTTGGCTAAGTCTGACATAACATGGCACGTCAGGTTCAGAGACTACAGAAGCCACACTCAATTACTAAAAGCATTAATATCCAAGGTAACATACATGAAAATTTTCAATACAAGATTCGGGACATGTCCTGCATTTCACTTTATCAAACAAAGGAACTTGCGTGTTGCTGTTGGATCATCTCATGGTATATTCTACAATTAATGTTTGATGTCGGGTATAGTCAGCAGAGATCATGCGAATCCTTAGAAAAGAATAAAGGCAGTAGGAGTATACTTAAGAGAGAAATCAGAAGGGTAAAGAGAGGACATGAGACAGCTTTGGCAAATACAGTTAAGGAGAATCGAACAAGATTTTATGAATACATTAAGGACAAAAGGGTAACTAAGAGGAGAATAGGGCCCCTTAACGATCAGCAAGGCCGCCTATGTGTGGAGCTGCAGGAGATGGGGGAGATACTAAATGAGTATTTTGCCTCAGTGTTTACTGTGGAGAAGGATATATAAGATAGAGAAATAAATAGTGGCATGTTAAAAAATGTCCAAATTACAGGTGGTGGTGGTTGTGTGCGGCTTAAAATGCATAAAGGTGGATAAATCTCCAGGACCTGATCAGGTGTACCCTAGAACTCTGTCAGAAGCTAGGGAAGTAATTTTTGGGCCCCTTGCTGAGATATTTGCATCATCGATAGTCACAGGTGACTGGAGGTTGGCTAATGTGGCACTGTTAAGAAAGGTGGTAAGGAAAAGCCAGGGAACTACAGACCAGTGAGCACTGACATCAGTGGTGGGCAAGTTGTTACAGGCAATCCTGAGATACAGGATTTATATGTATTTGGAAAGGCAAGGACTGATTAAGGAAAGTCAATAATGCTTTGTGCGTGGGAAATCATGTCTCACGAAGCTGACTTTTTTGAAGTAACAAAGAGGATTAATGAGGGAACAGCAGTGGACATGATCTATATGGACTTCAGTAAGGCGCTTAACAAAGTTCCTCATGGTAGACTGGTTAGCAAGGTTTGATTAGTGAATAGAGGGAGAACTAGCTATTTGGAAACAGAACCGGCTCAAAGGCAAAAGATAGAGGGTGGTGTTGAAAGGTTGCATTTCAGAATGGAGGCCACAAGGATTGATGCTAGGTCCACTACTTTTTGTCATCTATATAAATGATTTGGATGTGAATATAGGAGATATGGAGAGCAAGTTTACAGATGACACCAAAATTGGAGTGTAGTGGACAGCAAAGGACGTCACTTCAGAATATAACAGGATCTTGATCAGATGGGCCAATGGGCCGAGGAATGGCAGATGGAGTTTAATTTAGATAAATGTGAAGTGCTGCATTTTGGAAAGGCAAATCAGGGCAGGACTTATACACATGATAGTAAGATCCTGAGGAGTGTTGCTAAACAAAGAGACCTTGGAGTGCAGGTTCACAGCTCCTTGAAAGTGGAATCGCAGGTAGAAAGGATAGTGAAGGTGTTTGGTATGCTTGCTTTTATTGGTTAGTGCACTGAGGATAGGTGTTGGGAGGTCATGTTGTGGCTGTACAGGACATTGGTTAGGTCACATTTGGAATATTGCGAGCAATTCTGGTCTCCCTGCCATAGGAGAAATGTTGTGAAACTTGAAAGATTTGTAAGGATGTTGCCAGGGTTGGAGGATTTGAGCTATAGGAGAAGCTGAATAGGCTGGGGCTGCTGTCCCTGGAGCGAAGGTTGAGGGGTGACCTTATAGAGGTTTATAAAGTTATGAGGAGTATGGCTAGGACAAATAAACAAAGTCTTTTCCCTGGGGTGGGAAGAGTCTAGAACTAGAGGGCATAGGTTTAGGGTAAAAATATAAAAGGGATCTAAGGGATAACTTTTTCACTCAGGGTGGTGAGGGTATGGTACGAGCCACCAGAAGAAGTGGTGGAGGTACAATTACAGCATCTAAAAGGCATCAGAGTGGGTATAATGAATAGGAAGGGTGTAGAGGGATACGTACCAAGTGCTGGCAAATTGGACTAGATTCGGTTAGAATATCACGTCAGCATGGATGAGTTGGACCGAAAAGTCTATTTCCGTGCTGTACACCTCTATAGACAAAATCTTTCCCTCAAAGTGGGGGAGTCCAAAAGTAGAGGGTTTAAGGCAAGAGGGGAAAGATTTAAAAGGGACCTATGGGCAATTTTCTCTCACAGAGGGTGTTGCGTTTACGGAATGAGCTGCCAGAGGAAGTGATGGAGGCTGGTACAATTACAACATTCAAAAAGCATCTGTATGGGTACATGATTAGAAAGGGTTCAGAGGTAAATAGGACTAGATTTATTTAGGATATCTGGTCAGCATGGATGAGTTGGACCTAAGGGTCTGTTTCCCTGTTGTATCTGTCTATGATTCCATAAGTTGTTAACGTCAGTTAAGCGTTGTGGACGAATGTTGACAAAGATAAACAGTAAGTGGGACATAGCAGAACTCTATACCACTGCTTCAAATAGAGTCAATATCCCCCTAAAAAAGCAGCCTGGCTATTTCTTGCACATTCATCTATCGTCCTTCAGTATGAACTCAGCTCACAAACTGAACAGCATTGAGCTCCAAGACATAGCTTCAAATTTAGGGACCATCAGAGCTGCAAGAATTTTTAATCTTTATATGAATCGATGCATGGGTCTCTCAAAATACATTTTCAGAACAATGATGCCAGTAAATATACCATTTTAATTTTAATACTCTTTCTCTAGAGCAATGCAAGGGAACATGCAGTAGTAAACATTGGAAAACAAGAGTACAAATCCACACCTAGCTTTTTGGAATATGCGTCCAATCTGTAGGCTGCTTGCTCGAGTGCTGCGACTTGTTCCTCTATCTGATTAATCTGATCAAGATATGGCTGCAGACTGGCATCTGAAAGATAAACACTGTATAGGTTTGAATCAGTCAGGACTACACAACAACTTTTTTTAAAAATTAAAATCTAAATCTGCACAAAACTTTTCTACATCTGTATAGGGTGGTTGTAGAACATAAATCAAATTTGTTAAGAGACAGATAAGGTACCAGCAAAAGTTCAAAATACAACTGCTTCAAGCAAAAGAATGTGCCCAATCATTGCAGTATGAATAGCTTTAATTTAAGAGCCACACAAATGTTTTTTTTTTGTCCTGCTTCTTTTGCATAGTCACACAGAATGCCTGTGATGGAAAAAAAAATCCACTGCATGAGGCAGACTTGTGAACTCTGAACGTTCCCTAACGACCCCTCTATCCCAGTATTAAAATCGCCCATTAGTGTTCAGCATCCTTACTGAAAACTGGCAACACCAGCAGAGACTCTCAACACTCCTTTGACACCATCGTTGGGCGGCACAGTGGCTAGCACTGCTGCCACACAGCATCGGGGTCCCAGGTTCGATTCCAGCCTTGGGTGACTGTGTGGAGTTTGCACATTCTCCCAGTGTCTGCGTGGGAGCTCCGATTTCCTCCCACAATCCAAACTTGTGCAGATCAGGTGAATTGGCCATGCTAAATTGCCCATAGTGTTAACTGCATTAGTCAAAGGGAAATGGGTCTGGATGGAGGGTCTCTTCAGAGGGTCGTGTGGACTTGTTGGGCTAAAGGGCCTGTTTTCACGCTGTTCTAATCTAATCTAATATATTGCAAAACAGAGGCCACCGAGGAAGTGCTAATCTGTCCGCCACTTGTGACTTTTACTAAGAATGTTTACTTTACAGAAAGAGATTGTGGAATTTAGACCTATACTCTCTGGAGTTTGCAAAAATGAGAGGAGGTCCAATTGAGGCATACAAGATGCTAAAGGGACTGAAAGCAGATATATAAATAATGTGCAGGGCAACCTAGAATGAGAGGTCATAGTTTTAAGGTAAGGTGTAGTGGACTTAAAACAGATAAGGAGAAATTTCTTCTCTCAAAGGGTCAAGAATTTGTGGAATTCACTACCGATAATGCTGGATTATTTACTACTTTACTTTTCTAATTTTTTTTTTGTTTCCTAAGAATTTGTTCTTAAGTATCTAGATACCTTTGTGTCTAAGATGGTGCTGTAATGCGGCAACTGTAAACCTTTCACTGTACTTATTTGAGTACATGCGACAATAAAGTTAATTTATACCTCAGAGTGCAATGATGCTAGGACATTGCATGAACTTAAGAACAAGATGGACATATTTTTAGTTAAAAATCACACAACACCAGGTTATAGTCCAACAGGTTTAATTGGAAGCACTAGTTTTCAGAGCACTGCTCCTTCAGCAGGTGGTTGTGCAGCGCTCCAAAAGCTAGTGCTTCCAATTAAACCTGTTGGACTATAATCTGGTGTTCTGTGATTTTTAACTTTGTACACCTCAGTCCAACACCAGCATCTCCAAATCATGACATTTTTAAGTTAGTAATGGGTTGAAGGGTAACTGAGAGCAGCAGGAAAGTAAAGTTGAGGCCAAGGTGAGATCAGCCATGACAGAGATCAAGCGACTGAACTGCCTGCTCCGAATTCTTATGCTTCAAGTCCATTGACATTTGGAGGAGGTAGACAAGAGAAATGAAGCTTTCAAACTCTAGACTGGTTACTTTCCAAACAGGCAACTTCAAAGATTAGAAATTATTTATTGTGCTAAAGTACAGGTGCCGAACAAGGTGGTGATATGCAATTAGTGCATTATACGGCTCTTGGATTTGGTCTTATGAAAGCTAATTATTACATTGGTTTTTCAGGAATGATCAGAACTCAATGGTTTATTAGCCATTTTACCTTTTGGCTCTCAACACAAGTGATGACTCCAACAGATGAGAAAAGAAATGCCTCATTTGAACAAATCATCTAAAGAACCAGCAGTTTTCTTTCTCCCCACCCACTGCAAGGCTGGCATGTGAAACCCATCCCTAATTACCCTCAAACTATACAGATTATTAGGCAGTTTCAGCAGGCAGATAAGAGCCGACTACATTGCTGTGGGTCCAGAAGCATATGTAGGTCATCCCAGGTAAGGATGGCAGATTTCCAATCCTGAAGAACATCACTGAACCAGATGGTCTTTTATTAAAACGACAATGATCGTTTCACAATCACCACTACACTGACTAGCTTTCAAATGAAAATTAACTGAATTTAAATTAAGCTAACTTCTACAACGAGATTTGAAACAGCGTGCCCTGAACTTTAGCCCAGACCTTCAAATTACTACACCAGTGACATGATCACACCACAACCATCTCAGTCTTTATTATATCCATTAGTACTACAGCTCAGCATCAGCCTAAATATGCTATCCATGTCCTGGATCAAAACACAAGTGTGAGATTTTAACTCAGTGAGAATATTACCAATTGAGCCAAACTGATGTGAAGGAGAACAGAATTGCATGCAAAATCCTCCGCTACATCGATGACTGCATTGGCGCCACCTCGTGCTCCCACGAGGAGGTTGAGCAATTCATTAACTTCACAAACACATTCCACCCTGACCTTAAATTTACCTGGACCATCTCTGACACCGCCCTCCCCTTCCTGGACCTCTCCATCTCCATTAATGACAACCGACTTGACACTGACATTTTTTATAAACCCACCTACTCCCACAGCTACCGGGATTACACCTCTTCCCACCCTACCTCTTGCAAAAATGCCATCCCGTATTCCCAATTCCTCCGCCGTATCTGCTCCCAGGAGGACCAGTGCCACCACAGAACACACCAGATGGCCTCCTTCTTTAGAGACCGCAATTGCCCTTCCCACGTGGTTAAAGATGCCCTCCAACGCATCCTGTCTACATCCCGCACCTCCGCCCTCAGACCCCACCCCTCCAACCGTAACAAGGACAGAATGCCCCTGGTGCTCACCTTCCACCCTACCAACCTTCGCATAAACCACATCATCCGCCGACATTTCCACCACCAGGGATATATTTCCCTCCCCACCCCTTTCCGCCTTCCGCAAAGACCGTTCCCTCCGTGACTACCTGGTCAGGTCCATGCCCCCCTACAACCCACCCTCCCATCCTGGCACCTTCCCCTGCCACCGCAGGAACTGCGCCCATACATCCTTCCTCACCTCCATCCAAGGCCCTAAAGGAGCCTTCCACATCCATCAAAGTTTTACCTGCACATCCACCAATATCATTTATTGTATCCGTTGCTCCAGATGCATCTCCTCTACATTGGGGAGACTGGACACCTCCTAGCAGAGCACTTTAGGGAACATCTCTGGGACACCCGCACCAATCAACCACACCGCCCCATGGCCCAAGATTTAAACTCCCCCTCCCACTCTGCCGAGGACATGGAGGTCCTGGGCCTCCTTCACCGCCGCTCCCTCACCACCAGACGCCTGGAGGAAGAACGCCTCCTCTTCCGCCTCGGAACACTTCAACTCCAGAGCATCAATGTGGACTTCAACAGTTTCCTCATTTCCCTTCCCCCACCTCACCCTAGTTCAAACTTCCAGCTCAGCACTGTCCCCATGACTTGTCCAGACTTGTCCTACCTGCCTATCTTCTTTTCCACCAATCCACTCCACCCTCCTCCCTGACCTATCACCTTCATCCCCTCCCCCACTCACCTATTGTATTCAATGCTACTTTCTCCCCACCCCCACCCTCGTCTAGCTTATCTCTCCACGCTTCAGGCTCTCTGTCTTTATTCCTGATGAAGGGCTTTTGCCCGAAACGTCGATTTTACTGCCCCTCGGATGCTGCCTAAGCTGCCGTGCTCTTCCAGCACCACTAATCCAGAATCTGGTTTCCAGCATTAGCAGTCATTGCTTTTACCCAATATTCCAACAGTGGCCTATCCAATGTCCTGTACAGCCACAACATGTCCTCTCAACTCCTGTACTCAATACTCTGACCAATAAAGGAAAGCATACCAAACGCCTTCTTCACTATCCTATCTACCTATGACTCCACTTTCAAGCAGCTATGAACCTGCACTCCAAGGTCTCTTTGTTCAGCAACACTCTCTAGGACCTTATCATTAAGTGTATACGCCCAGCTAGGATTTGCTTTCCCAAAATGCAGAACCTCGCATTTATCTAAATTAAACTCCATCTGCCACTTCTCTGCCCATTGGCCCATTTGGTCAAGATCCTGATGTAATCTGAGGTAACCCTCTTCAATGTCCACTACACCTCCAATTCTGGTATCATCTGCAAACTTACTAACTGTACCACTTATGCTCGCATCCAAATCATTTATGTAGATGACAAAAAGTAAAGGGCCCAGCACCGATCCTTGTGGCACTCCACTGGTCACAGGCCTCCAGTCTGAAAAACTACCCTCCACCACCACCCTCTGTCTTATACCTTTGAGCCAGTTCTGTATCCAAATGGCTAGTTCTCCCTGTATTCCATGAGATCTAACCATGCTAATCAATCTCCCATGGGGAACCTTGTCAAAGGTCTTACTGAAGTCCATATAGATCACATCTACTACTCTGCCCTCATCAATCTTCTTTGTTACTTCTTCAAAAAACTCAATCAAGTTTGTGAGACATGATTTCCCATGCACAAAGCCATGTTGACTATCCCTAATCAGTCCCTGCCTTTCCAAATACACGTGCATCCTGTCCCTCAGGATTCCTTCCAACAACTTGCCCACCACCGACGTCAGGCTCACTGGCCTATAGTTCCCTGGCTTGTCCTTACCTTCTTAAACAGTGGCACCACGTTAGCCAACCTCCATTCTTCCGGCACCTCACCTGCGACTATCGATGATACAAATATCTCAGCAAGAGGCCTAGCAATCACTTCCCTAGCTTCCCACAAAGTTATCGGGTACACCTGATCAGGTCCTGGGGATTTATCCACCTTTATGCCCTTCAAGACATCCAGTGCCACCTCCTCAGTAATTTGGACATTTTGCAAGGTGTCACCATCTATTTCCCTACAATCTATATCTTCCATATCCTTTTCCACAGTGAATGCTGATGCAAAATACTTGTTTAGTATCTCTCCCATTTTCTGCAGCTCCACACAAAGGCCACCTTGCTGATCTTTGAGGGGCCCTATTTTCTCCCTAGTTACCCTTTTGTCCTGAACATTATTTATAAAAACCCTTTTATAAAACCTTTCACTCTATCCTTTATGTAAAAGTACATGATAATGAATTTCTATTCTATCCTTCACTGCCAAAACACAACAGTTGGAGTCTAGCATTTACAAGACACACTGCAGTAACTCAACAAGGCTCCTCTAACAGCCTCTGACAAACCTGCAACCTCTACCATCAAGTAGTCAAGGCCGGTAGATGCACAGGACACTACGACCAGCAAGTCGCCTTCAACTCACAACAGTTCCTTCATTATTGCTGTATAAATTTCCAAGAATTCCATTCCCAATAGCACTGGAGTATCTACACCAGATGGACTGCACTGATTGGATTTATTGTTGTCACATGCACCAGAGTACAGTGAAGTTTTGTTTTGCGAACACTACAGACAGATCATAACATACAAAGACATACAGATCATAAGGTGTTTAGACAGAGCAAGCCATGCAGAAGCAGTCAAATGAGATGGCTAACCATCACCTTAAAGATATTCAGGAGTGGTCTTGTCTGGAGACAACCACACATGAAAGAAAATAAACCATTTATTGCAAAACAAAATTAAGACATTAGTTATAATTATATTTGGAAACCATTAATATCAAATGTGATTATCCAATTCTACCTAAAACGTATCTTCAAGATAATGCAGTTACAATAACTTTCAAGAGATTGTCTACTGATGAACTGAGTATTTTCAGAGCACATGTACAAAATGTGCATATGCAGTATCCCTGCCAGTACCTCGTTCCATCCCGTTTGCTTATTTATTGTGATTATTTGGCCACCACTATGCACATTACTGGCAAGGCATATCACCAAGTGTGCACATTTTTCTACCTTCACTGGATATTTACAAGTCTGACCATCATCTAAAGCACTAATTAATTCAGAGGCAAAGAAATTCAATGCTCAGATTAGCAACTGGGAACCTCACTTATCTCAAGTTACTCTGTGCATGGAGACCCCTACATTTCTAATGTCCCATCATTCCAAACGCTGCATCTAGCATCAACTGCATTTGAAGAGATCCAGTCAATCCTGGACGTTAATAAATCTCAGTATCATTTGGACAATACCGACAATGAGACATCAAACAGGTCTTAAAAATTAGCCTCCACTTTTTTTTAATCCTAATCATTCAGAGGATGTGGACTTCACTGACAGGATAGCATTTATTGCCCTTTTCTAACTGCCCTTGAAGATTCGATGGTGAGTTGTCTTTTTGAACCATTCCACTTTGGGACACAGGGTTACTCATAATGCTGTTAGGGAAGAAGCTCCAGGCTGACTGAGAAAAAAGAATCCAGAGCTTGGAAACAAATAGGGTTAGCAATTAAACAGTATAATCAAGTACCAGTTTACCCATGAGCAACTACTCTGTTGGAAAGTGAAATGCCAAAATACTCACATTTCTGATTGAGATCTTTGAGGTTGCGGTTAATATTAAGAGCAATTTCTTTCATCTCTAGGTATTTAAGGCCAGTCAGTTTGTTCATGTTCTCCAAGAGTTTGTAATCTTCACAGGTAGCTATGACAGAAAGAGGTTAAGAGGCATCTATAAATCAGCGTTGAATTCTGTTTGTAATGTATAACTCAGCTGTCGGTCTATTTAAAACAGCAAGAGTTGCAAGGTTACAGCTGCTTAAATAAAAAGGGATATGAGCACTGGCTGACTTCAAACTGTACCACATAAATCAGGAAGGTATAAAATGTGTTCCTATTTGGTCCTACAGCCTATTTGAGCTCACTGTTCATATTACCAACTATAGTACTGCTTTACTACGTTCTTTCAGGAAATGTGGGTGCTCTGGCAAGGCCATTCCCAATTGCATTTCAACTGAGTGGCTTGCTTGGCCATTTCAGAGTGCAGTTAAAAGTCTGGAGTCACAATGAACCAAGACAGAATCTTTGCCTAATATCTTCTAACAGCCTGAGAGAGACTATAATTGTAGGATGAGAAAAGATGCATTATTGCTCCCATTACTGAATTGATTGGCTCGACAGTTTAATTGCTCCATAAGCAACAATATCAAACTCACCTGTGAGTTCTCCTTGTAAGTAGAGAGACATCTTGGTAAACATGTCCTTGCAGAGTTCATTGATGTCTGGTTCTGAAGGTTCTGTGGCTTCCTCTGCTGTCTCTATTCCAAAATCATCTATTAACAGAACAGAATTGTGACAACATTGATGGTTAATCTAGTAGTACTTCAGTTAAGTGGGGGAATGAGCCACAAAGAAGGGCTGAAGATCCATAGCCAGTATTCTAATCAAGTCCAATTAAAAACTTTTCAGCATATTGCTACATAACTTTTGTTTCCATACATTTAACAAATTCAAAGTGGAGCAATGGCTACGTTTATTTTTAAGTAAAAATGCCTAACACATCACGATTATGATGGTTAAATGCAAGGTATTGCATTTTGGTAAAACAAAGGGCAGGACTTATACAATTATAAGTAGGGCCCTGGATAGTGTGGAAGAAGAGACCTAGGGGTTCAGGTACATAATTTTTTGAAATTTGCATCACAAGTAGTCAGGGTGGTTTAGAAGGTGTTTAGCACGCTTGCCTTCATTGCTCAGACCTTTGAGCATAAGAGTTGTGACGTCATATTGAGGTTGGATAGGATGTTGGGTGAGGCCTCTTCTGAAATACTGTGTGCAGTTCTGGTTACCTGCTATACGAAGGATGTTATTAAATTGGAGAGGGTTCAGAAAAGATTTGCCTGGTTGTTACTGGGAATGGAGGGTTTGAGTTATAAAATTAGACTGGGACGTTTTTCACTGGAGTACAGGGGGTTGAGGGGTGACCTTATTGAAGTTTATAAAATCATGAGGGGGTATAGATAAGGTGAAAATCAAGAATTTTTTTCCCTCCGGTGGGGGAGTTCAAAAGTAGGGGCATATTTTTAAGGCAAGAGGAGAAAGTTTTAAAGAGGACACAATAGACAACTTTTGTTTTAAGCACAGAGTGGTTAATGTTTAGAATGAACTGCCAGAGGAAAGGTGGGTGTAGGTACAGTTACAACATCTAAAAACATTTAAAAGATGGGAGTGTGCGGGTAAGTGGAGTTGAAATGCCCATCAGTCATGATTAAATGGCGGAGTGGACTCAAAGGGACAAATGTCCTTACTTCCACTCCTATGTCTTATGGTCTTAAATTCAGATAGATACCTGAATGGCCCATATCCCTCCAAACATTTCCCAATCACAGGCAAGTGGAACCAGTTTACTTTGGGAACATGGTGGGCTTTTTCAAGTTGGACCACACAGTCTGCTTCCATGCTGTATGACCAGGACAAATCAGATGTCAAAATAAACCTGTCGTGATAGATCATATATATAACTTTTGTAGTTGGTTAACATGTAGCAAAAACATTCAGGAGACTGTAGATCTTTTTAAACCATAGAATGCAAGTTTAATACAGAGCTTTATTACATAATAAAGAAAGAATGTTTTCAATACTATGTTTACCACAGGCGAAATCCCAGAGAAATATCCCTTCTATCTCAAAAATTGAAAGAAGCGTGGATGCTATCAAATAGAAACAAAAACCGAAAGTGCTGGAAAAAGCTCAGCAAGTCTAGCAGCATTTGCAGGGAGAGAGAAACAGAGTTGACATTTTGGGTCGATGTTATTATTTGAATGGCTGTAAAGTGAGACAGAGGAACGTTGAGTGAGACCTGGGTACCCTTGTGCACCAGTCACCAAAAGAAAGCATGCAGCTGGCAGTAAAAGAAATAAACTGTATGTTGCCATTCACAGCAAAGAGGATTTGAGTACAGGAATGAGGATATTTTACTTCAATTATACAGGGCATTGGTGAGGCCACACCTGGAATATCGTGCGCAGTTTTGGTCTCCTTTACTGGGGAAGGATGTTCTTGCTATTGAGGGAATGCAGCAAATTGATTCCTGGGATGGCAAAACTGAGATATGAAGAGAGACTCAGTCAGTTAGGATTATATTCACTGGAGCTTAAAAGAGTGAGGTGGCATCTCATAGAAATCTATAAAATCATAACAGATCTAGGCAGGTTAGATGCAGGAAGAATGTTCCCTGTGGTGAGGGAGATCAGATCAGGGGTCATCGTTTAAGGATGAGAGATCCGCGATCCAAGACGACGACAAATTTCTTAATCAAGAGAGTGGCAAGCTGGTGGTTGAGCCCAAAACATCGTGCTTTCAAGGAAGTAGATATAGCTCCTGTGACTAAAGGAGTCAGGGGAATTTTGGGGGCACTGGGAGTGCAAGGTGCAGGGTATTGAGCTCAATAACCAGTCATGACCATATTGACTGGCAGAGCAGGTTAGAGGTGTCAAATGCCTACTCATGCTCTTATCTTCCCTGTTTCTATGTTAAGTGGAGATATTCACAGATAACCACACAACATTCAGGACCACACACAGCTCCTCAGGTACCGAGTATTAAAACATGGAAAATATCCAAGCTTGGGCTAAAAGGCTGCTAGGAACATTTCTGACAAGCAATGACCATCGCGATCAAGGCAGAATCTAACCATCACTACTTGACATTCAATGGCATTACCATCGCTGAAAGTGGAGTGAACATTCTGGAGTTAACACTGACTACAAAGTGAACTGGTCTCGTCATATAAATACTGTGGTACACCTAAGATTATGTGACAGGCTAGCAATTCTACAGCAAATAACTCATTTCCTGACTCCCTAAATCCCGTGCACCATAAACAAAGCACAATAGTTCCTTGAAAGTGGAGTCGCAGGTGGATTAGGACCCTGTTCAAAAGGGCTGCAACACACTGCCCTACTCCCAATTAGCAAAGAGTAAAAGAAGAACACCTCAATAAAGTCTTTGCTGAGAACAATGACCCCACAACTTCATCCACAGATGCCTGTCAGACAAGCAACGTGACAAGGACATGCCACAAACCCAACACAGTTACCACTCTATCTTATAGAAAAAAAATCTCAGAACTGACAGCCAGACTTCTCTGACCACTTGGATTTATAACAGCACATTAACCGACAGCCACACTCAGGCAACAACTCACCAGAACAAAAGACCAAATACACATCATGTGCGAGACTGCATGAAACATTATATAGGACAAACAGGCAGATAACAAGCAATCCACATCAACTAGCCGCTAAACGCCACGATCAGCTGTCCCTAGTATCTATACACACAGACAACAAGGAGCACGAATTCGACTGGGACGACACAACTATAGTAGGTCAAGCCAAAAAGAGTCTGGATTAGTGATGCTGGAAGAGCACAGCAGTTCAGGCAGCATCCGAGGAGCAGTAAAATCGACGTTTCGGGTAAATGCCCTTCATCAGGAATACAGGTAGAGAGCCAAGCCAAACAGAGGACAGCCAGAGAATTCCGATCAGCATGGCACTCATCCACAGATTCCATCAATAAACTATGTTAAGTGGAGATATTCACTGTGTCGAGGGGGAGGGGGGATCAGGGTCGGGGCGGGAGGGGGTGAGTCACAGGAGGGAGGGGTGGGTCAGGGTAGGGGAATCAGTATCGCGGGGGTCAGTGTTGGGGGGGTAGGGGAGAGGGATCAGTGTCGGGGGGAGGGAAGGGTGGGTCAGTGTTGGGGAGGGATGGGGGAGTCAGGTGAGGGGGATCAGTGTCGTGAGAGGGAGGTCAGTGGCGGGGGGAGGGGAGGGGTCAGTGTCAGTGTCGGGGGGCGAGGGGGGGGGTCAGTGTCGGGGAGGCGAGGGGGGGGTCAGTGTCGGGGGAGGCAAGGAGGGTCAGTGTCGGGGGAGACGAGGGGGCGGTCAGTGTCAGGGGAGGCGAGGGGGGGGTCAGCGCGGGAGGGGGTCAGCGTCGTGGGGGAGGGGAGGGGGGATCAGCGTCGGGGGAGGGGAGGGGGGGGGATCAGCATCGGGGGGAGGGGAGGGGGGATCAGCGTCGGGGGAGGGGAGGGGGGATCAGCGTCGGGGGGAGGGGAGGGGGGATCAGCGTCGGGGGGAGGGGAGGGGGGATCAGCGTCGGGGGGAGGGGAGGGGGGATCAGCGTCGGGGGGAGGGGAGGGGGGATCAGCGTCGGGGGGAGGGAGGGGGGATCAGCGTCGGGGAGGGGAGGGGGGATCAGCGTCGGGGGGGGGAGGGGAGGGGGGATCAGCGTCAGGGGGGAGGGGAGGGATCAGCATCAGGGGGGAGGGGAGGGATCAGCGTCGGGGGAGGGGGGGATCAGCGTCGGGGGAGGGGGGGGAGATCAGCGTCGGGGGGAGGGGAGGGGGATCAGCGTCAGGGGGGAGGGGAGGGATCAGCGTCGGGGGAGGGGGGGATCAGCGTCGGGGGAGGGGGGGGGAGATCAGCGTCGGGGGGAGGGGAGGGGGATCAGCGTCGGGGGGAGGGGAGGGGGGATCAGCATCGGGGGGAGGGGAGGGGGGATCAGCGTCGGGGGGAGGGGAGGGGGGATCAGCATCGGGGGGAGGGGAGGGGGGATCAGCGTCGGGGGAAGGGAGGGGGGATCAGCGTCGGGGGGAGGGGAGGGGGGGATCAGCGTCGGGGGGAGGGGAGGGGGGGGATCAGCGTCGGGGGAGGGGGGGGATCAGCGTCGGGGGAGGGGAGAGGGGGATCAGCGTCGGGGGGAGGGGAGGGGGGGATCAGCGTCGGGGGGAGGGGAGGGGGGATCAGCGTCGGGGGAGGGGAGAGGGGGATCAGCGTCGGGGGGAGGGGAGGGGGGATCAGCGTCGGGGGAGGGGAGAGGGGGATCAGCGTCGGGGGGAGGGGAGGGGGGGGATCAGCGTCGGGGGAGGGGGGGGGATCAGCGTCGGGGGAGGGGAGAGGGGGATCAGCGTCGGGGGGAGGGGAGGGGGGGATCAGCGTCGGGGGAGGGGGGGGGGGATCAGCGTCGGGGGGAGGGGAGGGGGGGGATCAGCGTCGGGGGGAGGGGAGGGGGGGATCAGCGTCGGGGGGAGGGGGGAAATCAGCGTCGGGGGGGGAGGGGAGGGGGGATCAGCGTCGGGGGGGAGGGGAGGGGGGATCAGCGTCGGGGGGAGGGGTCAGTGTCAGGGGGGACGGGGGGTCAGTGTCGGGGGGAGGGGAGGGGGTTCAGTGTCGGGGGGAGGGGAGGGGGTTCAGTGTCGGGGGGAGGGGAGGGGGTTCAGTGTCGGGGGGAGGGGGTCAGTGTCGGGGGGGAGGGGAGCGGGGTCAGTGTCGGGGGGGAGGGGAGCGGGGTCAGTGTCGGGGGGAGGGGAGCGGGGTCAGTGTCGGGGGGAGGGGAGCGGGGTCAGTGTCGGGGGGAGGGGAGCGGGGTCAGTGTCGGGGGGAGGGGAGCGGGGTCAGTGTCGGGGGGAGGGGAGCGGGGTCAGTGTCGGGGGGAGGGGAGCGGGGTCAGTGTCGGGTGGGAGGGGAGCGGGGTCAGTGTCGGGTGGGAGGGGAGCGGGGTCAGTGTCGGGGGGAGGGGGTCAGTGTCGGGGGGGAGGGGAGCGGGGTCAGTGTCGGGGGGAGGGGGTCAGTGTCGGGGGGGAGGGGAGCGGGGTCAGTGTCGGGGGGAGGGGAGCGGGGTCAGTGTCGGGGGGAGGGGGTCAGTGTCGGGGGGGAGGGGAGCGGGGTCAGCGTCGGGGGGAGGGGAGGGGGGGATCAGCGTCGGGGGGAGGGGGGAAATCAGCGTCGGGGGGGAGGGGAGGGGGGATCAGCGTCGGGGGGGAGGGGAGGGGGGATCAGCGTCGGGGGGAGGGGTCAGTGTCAGGGGGGACGGGGGGTCAGTGTCGGGGGGAGGGGAGGGGGTTCAGTGTCGGGTGAGGGGAGGGGGTTCAGTGTCGGGGGGAGGGGAGGGGGTTCAGTGTCGGGGGGAGGGGGTCAGTGTCGGGGGGGAGGGGAGCGGGGTCAGTGTCGGGGGGGAGGGGAGCGGGGTCAGTGTCGGGGGGAGGGGAGCGGGGTCAGTGTCGGGGGGAGGGGAGCGGGGTCCGTGTCGGGGGGAGGGGAGCGGGGTCAGTGTCGGGGGGAGGGGAGCGGGGTCAGTGTCGGGGGGAGGGGAGCGGGGTCAGTGTCGGGGGGAGGGGAGCGGGGTCAGTGTCGGGGGGAGGGGAGCGGGGTCAGTGTCGGGTGGGAGGGGAGCGGGGTCAGTGTCGGGTGGGAGGGGAGCGGGGTCAGTGTCGGGGGGAGGGGGTCAGTGTCGGGGGGGAGGGGAGCGGGGTCAGTGTCGGGGGGAGGGGGTCAGTGTCGGGGGGGAGGGGAGCGGGGTCAGTGTCGGGGGGAGGGGAGCGGGGTCAGTGTCGGGGGGAGGGGGTCAGTGTCGGGGGGAGGGGGTCAGTGTCGGGGGGGAGGGGAGCGGGGTCAGTGTCGGGGGGGAGGGGAGCGGGGTCAGTGTCGGGGGGGGGGGGAGGGGAGCGGGGTCAGTGTCGGGGGGAGGGGAGCTGGGTCAGTGTCGGGGGGAGGGGAGCGGGGTCAGTGTCGGGGGGGGGGGGGGAGGGGAGCGGGGTCAGTGCCGGGGGGAGGGGAGCGGGGTCAGTGTCGGGGGGAGGGGAGCGGGGTCAGTGTCGGGGGGAGGGGAGCGGGGTCAGTGTCGGGGGGAGGGGAGCGGGGTCAGTGTCGGGGGGAGGGGAGCGGGGTCAGTGCCGGGGGGAGGGGAGGGGGTTCAGTGTCGGGGGGAGGGGGTCAGTGTCGGGGGGAGGGGGTCAGTGTCGGGGGGAGGGGAGCGGGGTCAGTGTCGGGGGGAGGGGAGGGGGGGTCAGTGTCGGGGGGAGGGGAGGGGGGGTCAGTGTCGGGGGGAGGGGGTCAGTGTCGGGGGGAGGGGGTCAGTGTCGGGGGGGAGGGGGTCAGTGTCGGGGGGGAGGGGGTCAGTGCCGGGGGGAGGGGGTCAGTGTCGGGGGGGAGGGGGTCAGTGTCGGGGGGAGGGGGTCAGTGCCGTGGGGAGGGGGTCAGTGCCGGGGGGAGGGGAGCGGGGTCAGTGTCGGGGGGAGGGGTCAGTGTCGGGGGGGTTCAGTGTCGGGGGGGAGGGGGTCAGTGCCGGGGGGAGGGGAGCGGGGTCAGTGTCGGGGGGAGGGGTCAGTGTCGGGGGGAGGGGAGCGGGGTCAGTGTCGGGGGGAGGGGGTCAGTGCCGTGGGGAGGGGGTCAGTGCCGGGGGGAGGGGAGCGGGGTCAGTGTCGGGGGGAGGGGAGCGGGGTCAGTGTCGGGGGGAGGGGAGCGGGGTCAGTGTCGGGGGGGAGGGGAGCGGGGTCAGTGTCGGGGGGAGGGGTCAGTGTCGGGGGGAGGGGTCAGTGTCGGGGGGAGGGGTCAGTGTCGGGGGGAGGGGTCAGTGTCGGGGGGAGGGGTCAGTGTCGGGGGGAGGGGAGCGGGGTCAGTGTCGGGGGGGTCAGTGTCGGGGGGGGTCAGTGTCGGGGGGGTCAGTGCCGGTGACGAAGCTCGCTCCCCGCTTACCTGTCCGCCTCCCTCCTCCGACGGCCTCCACCTGCTCCTGGTCGCCGGCGCCCACCGCCAAAGGCGTTACCGGGGCACACGGCGCTGGTGCTGCCGGCTGCCGCTCCACCTCCTCGCCGCTCTCCTGCTGTCTCAGCTCATTCTCCACCGCCATCGCCGCCGCCATCTTCCTCCGTCCACCCCACCCCCAAGACCAGCACGTGACCCTCGGCTTCGCCCTCCACCAATCAGAACAAGCCGAGTTCGCGCATGAGCCACCATGCCCAGTCAATCACGTGATGCCCCATTGCCCCGCCCCCCCAGTGGACTGTTGTCGGTGGTGAGGGTCCTGAGTCCATTCAGCCCATCAGACAAACGTTACTGTGCACCTTGCCCCACACATTGGGGTCGAAATGATCAAATAGAGGGTGGTTGTGAAATGTTTGTACAGCAGAGTTTCTGATGCTCACTGGCTGAAATATTGTCAGATGCAAAAACAACCAATGCATTAAAACAAAAGCTACAGAATTGCTGTAGGCGAAAGTGGGTACTACAGATGCTGGAAAAAAAATCACAGGTCAAGCAGCATCCGAGGAGCAGGAAAATCGGCGTTTCGAGCAAAATCCCTTCAACATGTGTGATTAGTGAATGAGATTTGCAATTGCATCCAACAAATCACTAAGTGTAAAGTACTCGCTTTGTATATGAAATCAAAAGTAGTAATGTGTAGTAATGGCAGAGTCATTGCAATCCAATATGCAGTGATCTTCTGGTATCCATTGCAATTAAAGCCCTTCCTGCTGAAGAGCTTTTGCCCAAAATGTCAATTTTCCTGCTCCTGGGATGCTGCCTGACCTGCTGTGCTTTTCCAGCACCACTCTCATCTTGACTTGCATTGCTGCAACCTGCAGCAGTGGTTAAGAACAGCAAACTACAACAAGACTGGAATTTTTCTTGGATTCTGGATCAGTGGTGCTGGAAGAGCACAGCAATTCAGGCAGCATCCGACGCTGCCTGAATTGCTGTGCTCTTCAGCACCACCGATCCAGAATCTGGTTTCCAGCATCTGCAGTCATTATTTTTACCTCATGGTACTTTTCTTGATGAACAGTCACCACAGGCAAATAAATGTTTATGCTACACAAGTAAGCCAGATTATAAAGCAAAATACTTTAAATCTATGCAGGTGCAAACTTTCAAAAACAGTTTATCTTTTCTCCACCCGTGATAAGCCTCATAGCCACCGTAAAATTCTAGAATTAAACCTCACTACCATATGGAGTGCAAATTGATGCCACCATAGTAAAACTTTTAACGTAAATGAGAAAATTCAGCTCAAGACAGGAGAGAACTTGTTGAACTCCAAATGTGCCAGCTGGCTGTGAAAATATCCTCCATGCCACTAAACATAATTAAGGTTTTATCTGTAACCAATGCCACAGAGGTGAACCACCACACAGATCATTATTCTTGAACTCACATCCGCAAAGCACCTTGTACTGCAAATGAATGTCAATAACGTTCATTGGTGCATTTGGGACAAATTGTCCTTGGGATAAAATCCAATGTAACGAGCTTTGACCCATTCTGCTGCCAAAGAAATTTACGTCAAATGTATCCCATCAGGTAATACAGCCCAACTGTACAGAACATTTTAAAATGTGGACTATTATAATGCAAACTCAGTCACAATTTATCTTAATTTCAGTGAACACACAAAGCATTTAGTTACAGTGGATACCAGAAAATCACTGCATATTGGATTCCAAAGACCCTACCATTACTACACATTACTTCTTTTGATAATTTCACATACAAAACAAGTACTTTACGCTTATAGAGCGATTTGTTGGATGCAACTACAAATGGATCACGGTGACCATATTTAAAGAGTATCCTATCTCATTCATTGATCACACATTCCATACATTTAAACTGTAGCTCATTCACAGGTACTGTTGTAATATAAATTTTAATGATGGAGAGGGGAGGAATGTTAAAATAATAGAGATGCCATGAACACGTACAAAGGTTTTTATTTAATCACGCAGGAGGAGTTACAAATGGAAATATTTCACAGAGCTCATACACCAAAAAAAACATTTTCCCCTTACATCTGCCACACTGATCCACGATGTGCTCACCAGCAGTAAAACTAAATGGTGGTACATTATATTAGTTTAAAAACTTCACACAACAACTTTTTCTCCTTTACAAAAAAATGTCACAGTCATCAAATATTACTTGCATTTAAAAATTACAAAGGAAACGCAAAAAAGTCCACCAGATCCAACACTGCCCATAATGCAAAACAAAATTTGTGACAGGTTTCTTCACTTCTTAAAGGATTTCAAAAGATGTCCATTCCCTCTTGTTATAATAGTTGCTGCCACCTGGAAAACAGAAGGAACAACATAGCAAGGTTAAACTTCTATCTCAGTTTCTATTTAAATAAAAGAGCACACACTAACTGTGTGAAGTACTGGGCTGGCCGAGACATGTTTTCTCTATTTATCAATATGTGTTTAGCAGATTTGATGAGCAAAACTATGTTTTTTTTTTGGTTAGTAGTATCTTCAAGGAATTATCCAAGTCCTCCATGCTCTTGGGCCCAGCCTTCAGTTGTTAAGCCAACTGCATTTACAATACATAAACTATATATCACACACGGCAGATGCTGTAATATACAAGTCCATTAACATTACAGACATGAGTCACTCATCACTACTGTGCTATAGAAAGAAAAAAGCAAGCATTATTTAGCAATTGGTAGTACATTATCAAATTACACACTATTAATAGAAAGCACAATGTGTAAGAACGGCTTTATCCATTGAAGAAACAGGAGGTCATGGCTATATTACCACTTAACTTGAGCCTGTAAAGAAAATATTGCTACATAATTTTATTTTTAAAAAAGGAAAAACAATGTCTGCGTGAATGAAAGTGTATAATTAGAGTTTTTTTTTAAACTGTCTTTAATCTTTATGGTGAGACAGAAGGTTGGAAGAGACCATACCACAGGGCATCTCGAATTCTGTCCACAATGTGCAGGCTTGTGCGAATCGTGTGGTCATGGTGACATGGCCTGCAATGAAGCTCCCACTGGCAGGTACAAACATAACGGTACAAGTCAGAATTAGACTGGTAGAATTCGTATCAGGCTGTTGCTCTGATATTCTTAAAACCCATTATGGTACATTACCTGAGATCTTTTACTCATTAAGTGTTCAAATAGGTCTAGGTTATCCTTACACTATTTACTGCTGTACATATTTATGTAAAGCTCAAAAGAAAGAGTTAAATGGGAGAATAAAAACGTTAAACCCATATTTAATACTTAGAATAATGCAATATAATTGTACCATAAAATTATAACTGATTTAAAAATCTAGATTACAAAACACAGTTTAAAGAGCTAGTTCAATCTGGAAGCAAACAGTTAAGGTGACACATACCAGTTAAATTCTGCCAAAGTTCTGAATGGCTTTATTATTACTATTAGAATCTGAAAATCATTACCTACTTCAGAAGTTCACAATACAGCTTTGATTTTCATGCAGGACTTCTTTACATACCCATAATATGATTACTATCAAGGAAAACTTATGTTCCACAGACAATGAACAATTCAAAATGAAGCATGCTATCAATTTTTAAATGTCATCTGGGGTGCCAATAAGTCTGCTGTTCAATGAAAGGGACTAAGTTTCCAGTCCCTCATGCCTCTCCCTTTTTGTCGTGCCCTCGCAACTCCTATTGGCTGTAATCCTTGCAAAACTCTCCACTGCCCCAAGTGCATTTAGAAATTTCTCTGATAATCATCAGAAAGATTCAGTCAAATTAGAAAAATCAAAAAGGTTATATAAAAAAAACTCAAGTACAAAGCAGCCGGAATCCCATGATTTGTCAATTCAAAAACGTAAAAGGTGAGGGATTCAACCTTTTCGCAACCTAGGGTTCAACTTTATTGCACCTTACAAAAACAACGCTAAAGCCTACCATAAAGATCACCCTCATCACTCCAGCCAAGCAATGAAGGCCATTTTTAAAAAGTCTTTTTTTACACACAAGGGAAGTGGGATTCGCTGGCTGCCCAGCATTTGTAACCCATGTGTAATTGCCCCTTGAGGTGGAAGTGGTGAGCTGCCTTCTTGAACCACTGCAGTCCATTTGCTGTAGGGCCACCCAAAATGCCATGAGGGAAGAAGTTTCAGGATTTTCACCCAGTCCCACTGAAGGGGAATAGTGATATATTTCCAGGTCAGGATAGTGAGTGGCATTTTCACAGTAAAACAGCAACACATACTTTTAAGGACTATAAATTCTCATGAAAAGTGAATGGGGGTGTAACAATTTTACTAAAGCAACTGACCTCCAATTGATCGCTAAAAAAAAAGTTTTCACAACAGATCAGAACTTCACAAAAGGTTTCAGGTAAATTTGTGGTCAGGGTGTTTCTTTTTGCCTATACTGTACATACTAAAAATGTTGCTGCCTTCAAAAGAGTAAATGGAATGCAAGGGCAATTTTATGAACAATTTTAAAACCAAGCAGCGTTGAACTAGCTTTTCAATTACAAATGTACGTTTTCCTCAAGTATCTGCGAAACATAGGCTTTACCTTGTTCATGGAGAGCTTCGGAAAGGCCAAGTCATCTAGTAAGGCCTATACTGAGTTTGGCCACTTCCTCCTCCTCCTCTCCTAGGAGCTTTACCATAGGTGCCTGGTTGACCTGAAAGCAAAATTAGTTGAAGAAAAGGATTTGTCAACTCTCAAATTGTTGACTACCTTTTGAAGTAAACTTCTGTTCATCCAACACCTTATCAGGTATCAGTTTGGCTCAACCGTGTTCACTCGTACCTCTTCTGTCGGGGGGGCCGTGGGTCCCAAGCACCTTCTCGGATGTGAACACAAATCTAGTTTGATGTTTACAATGCAGAAGTGGTCTGCAGTGTCCAGGTGCCATCTTCCAATTGAGGTGCAATGCAGAGGTCTTATCTGCCTACTGTGATGTATCTAGAAATTTGCATGGTGTTATTCAGAAGAGCTAAGCGCTCTGGGCAACATTTTTTCCTTAACCACACAGCCAACACCAATAAGCATAAACAGCCATCTACCCCATCACAGTTTATAAGACATTGCTATGTATGCTTAAATAACAGAAACCAGACGGTAGAGGTACTTCGTTGGCATTGGGTATGGTGAGAATGGCATGCAAGTCTATTCACTAATCCTTAATGTTAAGATACATGCAATAAGTCACAACTTTCTCTCGACATTTATAAATTAGGCCTACATTCAATTCATGATGTCAATAATCTCAAGAGAAATTCTCGTGATCATAGTGGTGTGGCTGTATTGCAGCTTGCTAACTTATTTAAATCAAACCAGTAAGCCTTTCTTTTAAATGTGATGAGTTTATGCAAAGAAGGAAGAGATGTTCCTTTGTTCTAAAGTTCAGAATGCCTACCAGTTCAATTCAAATTGAAATAAGCTATTTGAACAGCAGTGCAATGCTGGCAGCAGACATTCCCATTTCTTTGAACTCAGTTTTTAGATATTTTTCCAAACAACGTTCACTCTGATCTGTTATTTTGTATGGCAGATTAGCAGTTTGAGCAGAACTGTAGCCGAGAGTTTGTGTTGTAGTGCTCAACTGCCACGGCTATATACAAGATATCTTCTCAGGCTAAAGATCCAATTTAACTAGACACTCATATTAAACTGGTGCCCAAGAAGTAACACTGACAATTTTGAGCAACAGTGAAAGGGTGATCATTATTACTGGCATCCACTGATGTCCACATTTGGTGCAATTCTTTTCTGACACACAAACTTTAAAAATCATTGACTCAGTTGTTTGGGGATTTGAGGAAGCTTTAAAGGAGATTCCAAAGTTTCTTAATGGAGATCACTCAGAAATGAGGGATTGCATCATGTTACATGTATTAACAAGCTAACTAGAGAGGAGATTCCTGGAATAGTATAAACTTTTCAGGACATAATGTCCAAAAGCAAGGACAATTTATTACTCCTCCTCCCAGAGACAGTAACACCTTGTTGTTTTGATTCTTCAGACACCCCACCTCAGCCACGTGAGCAACACCTTGGCAAACAATTGATGGCCTGCAGCTTTGCAGTCAATCCTGATTGTGTTCTCATCCAATGTCTCTTGAAGTATACTAGGAGTGGAAGCCCTTGCAATATGCTTTATTGGATTCTCCTGCAGTGTTTTAGGCCAAATCCAACATAAACTATGATCACTGGTATCCCTCATCTTTGAATCAGGCTATAAGTCCAAGTTCCACTCCAAGGGACTTGAGCAAGAAATTTAAGCCAACGATCCTGTGCAGTACTGAGGGAATACCTCAGTCTCATCTGAAAGAGGGCACCTTAGACACAGGTTTCATTTGTTGTGGGTGATCAAGATCCTAAGATACTACTGAAAGAGCAGGTATTCCCTGGTATCTTGGCCAACATATGTGCCTCAACCAACACTGAAAATCAATACTCTGATCACTACTGCTGTCGGAGGGACTTAATTATGAGCAAGTTTGTTGACGTTAGTGGGTGCACCGCAAAAATAACTTAACTGTAAAGCTCTTCGAGATGTGCCAAGAATGTGAACGGTGATACTGAAATGGAAGTCTTCTTTTAAAAAAAAACACTGTCCAAGTGGAAATGAATTAAATGATGTATAATAGCCATCCTTGGTTTATTTGGTTCAGCAACTGACAATCAGGTCACGAAGGTTCAAGCACAAATTTGGGCAAAACTACAGACTTACTTTCATTTCAAAAAAAAAAAGGCAAACATTTCCTTTTCAAAGTTCCTTGGAACCACATACATACTATAGTTGATCTGTGACCCACTACCAGAATGAAATCTGCTGATGTCACTCACACCAGCCGCTCTCCACTTTGTCTCTCCTTTCTTGGCAAATAAATTGCCACTATGGATTAGCTGACATCAACAACTCAACAAAATGACAGACCAAGGGACTACTTACTGGATTTTTGTCAAGCAACTCCTGATCTATGAAACTTACTGTTATAATCACCATATCCCTGTCCATAACCATAATAGCCATAGTTGTATGCTGGGTAGTCATAGCCACTATATCCACCATAATTCTGGTTATAGCCATAGTTATAATTTCCATAACTTGGGTTCCAATAGTTACTGTTGTAGCTTTGACTCCACGTCTGGCTTTGTCCTAGAAATGGCAAACACAAACAGTCAGCAATTCAAAACTGTTCATAGTTATAACCTCTGACATTAACTTTGCTTCATTTAAACTTCCTGAAGGCCCAGATAGGATCAATGTTGATAGGATGTTTTCCCCTTGCTGGGGAGTTCAGAATGTGGTGTCACAGTCTTAGGATAAAGGACCATTTAGGACAAGGACAAAAAGAATTTTCTTCACTCAGAACGGGTTGTCTCTTTTTCCCTATCCGAGGGGAATACTATGCTGAATATTTTCAAGATAACAATCAATAGATTTTGAAAACAAACTGAAGGAAGGAATATGTGATAACATGAGGAGGTAGAATTGTGGTAGTTCAGCCATAAACTTATTGAATGGTGGAGCCAAATGGCTTAACTTAGCACATATTCTTTAATATGCAAAAATAAACTAAAAGAAATCAGATGAAGTGGTTCTCTTCAGAATTGCAGGGTGAGCAAGACAAATTTTTGAGGGATTCACTTATCTCAATCTCAGCCATAACTGAGTTACATAAATGAATAATCCCAGGGAAAGGAAGAAAAGAAAGCATTAGTTTGGCTGAAACAGTCATATTTTACCTCATGGAAGGAGACTGCAGATTTGGGCCCTTCTCAGAACTTTGGCAAATAGTATAAATAGAAACTGAGGTAGGTCCATGTTGTCTGTCAGAAATCTCATCGCCTTAATAGACAGCCAGAGGATCTATCCACATGTTAGGGTCACATAAGAGACCCTGAGACATAATTGATTAGCCAACAGTTTTCCTCACATTCCTCTGAATCACTAACAAAATTCCATTCATCCAGTCATACATAATATTTTCAATGTAAGAAACCCTTGCCTGCATTATGACTAATTGAAAGTCAGAATATGGGGCTGTCTAAAGACACAGTGAAGTGCTTTTAACCACAAGCTTTTCTCCCACATCATCAGCGTCTTTCTTCCCAACAGACTACAGTTAACAAGGGCGAACACGGACCAGTAGTCTGACTGAGCAGGGGATGGCAACCATGTCCACTGTCCCAGACAGAATACAAGAACAAATTGAGAACGTGCACTCCATGGCAACATTTCCTCCAATTTTCTTTCTAGCTGCATGAGTCTCCAAGGACTGTGCATAGTAACAATTCCTGGAAAGAGCTGTTAATGCCGTGACGGGCTTGCCAATGCCAATCACCGTGCGTAGAACATCGGCACATGCACACAACCTGAGAAAACATGGTTCAGTTTTATTTTACCATCTGGTGCATTCATCTGTCAAGTTAGAGATTAATAATCTCAGATTCCACAATGAAATGGAAAATATTAAACTCATGCAAGTAAGGTCAGAAGATTGGATTCAAGGATCAAGAATGGAACCAAGAATAAACATCTTACTCTCAGGAATTTGTGGCACACCAGTTAGGAATGCTCAATAATGAATATGGATGCCTTAAATGGAGTATGGTCCATTTCAGACTGGTTAATAATATCTCCTTGGTGAGCACAATGTTCAACTTCAACACACATACGGTGTTATAAAATAAACTTGTGGGAATAATTTCAGAATTCTCGACTTGTGAACTCAAGCGTAAAACTTAACTTAATCTCATGACTTCAGTTAACTCTTTGGATTTTTCACTTCAAGTCACCTCCAGGAATTTACCATTGTCTTCATACCCACTTAATGAACACATGCATGGGAGTGGTTATTTCTACAAACCCAGTGTCACATCTGCTACAATTCAAGGATCGGGCCTCTATAATAGAAACGCTGAGTTATGACCTCAGAGTTGTACTGGGGTAGCTTCCCATGGTGAAGATCACAATACATTATACCTCCTCTACCTCTTCCTCTTCCAGTGAAACCTCCTCGACCTCCCCATTGCTGCTGTTGGTATACTTCTTTAGGTTGGGCCAATTTGATTTCAACCTTCAGGAAGAAACAAAGAACAACATTTACGTTTGGCAATGCTTTATAGATACTGCAGGTCTTGTATGAAAACGTGTTAGAATGTGAATGGAGTTGTGCAGCTAATCATACAATCTTCGATTGCTCTTTAAATGAAATGACTTACAGGATTGGACAAGTATCTGCTACACAATCACTACAATAGTAAAACATTTCCCACCTTGCTTGTTCCAACATCATGGAATTTCTTTTCCATTATTGTCTTCACTGGATTATCCTCTTTGAATGTGATAAAACAGAATCCTCTTCTCTTGTTGGTCTTTGTGTCCATAGGGAGTTCAATAGATTCAATCTGCAAATAAACAAACCTAATTATCTTGTTCAGGTATGGATGTGTACTAATGTTCCTAAATTCCAAGACAGACAACTTTCTTGCCTTTGCACATAAACAAATTGTCAATAGCAGAAAGTAACCAGCATATCTAAAAAGCTTCAAAACCTCTTGAATATATCTTTTTCCCTCCTTTCAGAAAAGGATCAGGATCCTCAGTGAAATCAGGAAATATATAATTCCAAATATAGCACCTTGCAAATTAATTTTCCACAGAAAAAAATGATTGTGCTTGATACAGCTTTGAAAGCACTGTGAGAAGAAACTTCAACCAAACTTAACATGCAAACAGGAGATTCAAAATGGAGAAAAATGGACATTTTAAAAGTAGATTTACCCACTCAGTTCCCAGGTAAACAGTAACAGCACTTCAAAACAATCATTTGGGAAATTATGAATGTGGAACTAGACTAAAACTGTGCAATAAGAAAAGCCTTTTAAATCTTGATGCAACAGAAGTAAGCAATATCATGTTAATGTGACTCCTCAGACTAATTAGCATTCAAAAATAAGCCTATTTACAACATAAATAAATTGGCGTACATAAATAGTATACAAGCCTTCAATTTAATCAAGGTCTTACCTCTCCAAAGGTTCCAAAATATTCTCTCACTTTTTCTTCCGGGCAATCAGGGTCCAAACCACCAACAAAGATCTTCTTAATTTGTTCCTTACCCTTCATAGCCTGGGCTTTCTTGGGATCAATAACTCTCCCATCAAGTTTGTGTTCCTTATTCAGCACCTGAGTGTTAAAACAAAGAATTTATACTGTATTGATCGAATGTATCATACTTCAACCTGCAGATTACTGATAATTGAAATAGTGAAAGGTAATATTCAAATTTACAAGTGAAATATATTTGATAATTTCAAGTAGTTTTTTTGACCATTTGTAATCTTATTTCTCTTTAAAACTTTCTCTTCAAATTGTAAATCTGTCATATTAATTCAAGCTTAAAGGCCACTAGCTAAACATGGTTCAATATCTACTTGTACAATTAAACAGCATTCAAAACCTATCGTCCTTGGTATTGAACCATCTCAAATAAAGTTATAACAGATTACATTTATCAATGTATGTGTGAAAGAGATACACACTCACTGAAATTAATGTTAAAAATAAAGCTGCAATAAAGTAAAATTGTGATTCAGCCTCAATTTAAGATTAACCAAACTTGGTTTTCATAGCCAGTTTTGTCCTCTCATGGCCCAAATATTTAGACAATCTACACCTTTAAAAGTAGAGGACATACTGTTACAAAGTAATGTATATTATCATCTTTTTTTTAAAATTGATTTGGTAAACAGAGTAATGCTTACTTCCTCTAAGGCAAGCATATTGTGTTGGTGCAAGGATGATAAAACACAGCTGACCAGATCCACCTCCACATTCAATAAAAAGCATCTAATCTACAAGAATAAATTTACATTTTACATAATATAATTACTAATACTGATGCCCAGAAATTAATGGTTGGCTCAGTCTATCAGAAATTGTTATTTAAAAAAACTTGGCAAAGTGTTTCAGCTTGCATTCGACAGGACAATTCATAAGATTGCCAATAAAGGAGAAAAATATTTACACCATATAAGACTGGAGCAGTTAATGATGACTGACAGTTAACTAAATAAACTGTTCAGTCTTGCAGTTGCTCCATATTATTTATTTGTTCTTCAATCATCTTCAGGTAGTAAGAATGGGACTATTTGTCAAGATTCCAATTCTTCAATCCAGTTGTCGATCCTCCAATGAAACAGTCTCGCCCAGCTGCTGCAGTACAGTATTAGGTTTCAAACACAGAAAACATTCACACCAGGCACTGACCATTTTTAGTCTGATCTAGTGGACTATCAACACCTTGTAGTCACAAATAAAATGAGTAAGTTGACACATCAAAACCTTGGCTAAAAGGGTTAAGCAGAGGTTGGCATCGTGACAACCAGTGAGTCATCACTTAACCTCCTTCCATCAATAATAAGGCTAGAGAGAGGTTTTTGGATTACTCACCCGTCACCTGGATGGAAACAACAGCAACCGCACTCAGAAGAGTGACATAATCTAGGAAACTATATTTCTTATTTGCCTTCCCTACTATTGGACTCCCTTACTGGTGCACGGCGTCTGCAGTAAATATCAGCTGCAGAATGCATGAAAACACTCTCCAACACTACTTATATTGCATCTCTCAGCCTCACAACCAAGGAGAGCACTGTTACCACCAATTCACAACATAACTTGACAGGAAAAGATTGAAATATGATTGATAGGATGGCAAAGTCGTTTGGAATTTACCCCGATGAAATTGTAGGAACAGCAGCATTACAGGAACTGCAGCAGGACAAGCCAAATGCACAAAATCCTGTTCGGCCTGCAAAACTGGGAGTTGCTACTTTTTCAGCATCTTGTCAATTACACAGTGTTAGTTTAGATTAAACTTCGGGTAATTCTATTTAAAATTAATATGAGTAGGCATCTCAATATGATCAATACTAGTAGCAAATTTAACCAGTCTAATTTCACACTAAAATTCATGACTAAGGGAAGTCTGAAATGCCAGGGATGCTATCTGTCCAACGTCAGCTTAAAACTAGGCCCCATCTTGCTTCTCAGGTGAACATAAAAGTTCCCCTCCAATATTCAACTAGCATCACTAAAACTGGGTACCTGGCAATGTTTTACAGTTCCTTGCTGTTCACATATTGTTCGCATTCGCTCCACGATTACAGGGGTAACTGATTCAAAAGCACTTTAGGATGGTCAATGATTGTGAAAGGTACTTTATAAATCTAAGAGAGAGAGGGTATTCATGTGTCATCTCAGACATTTTATGTATAAGGGCATGCATACATAAATTTAAAAGCTTGCATATTACAACTGAAGTGAACTGTTTAACAAACAATTGCACATATTCAGATTACCAACACATCTAATATGGCAGCACCCATTTCATATTATTCTCAAGTGAAATATTTCACAGAATACAAGGGTTTCCCTGGCTTCATAGTCAAAATTCAATTAAGCTCAAGTTTTGTGTCACTTCCCTAAGGAACCCGACAAAGCATATATGCCGACCCACCTCCCAACTCCAATTTTGCTGCCAATTAAACAAGCTCTTGTAAAGGGTTCAAGTCCAATCATTATCATTGCCAAAACACTGCTTTCAGAGCTACTTTCAGAAGAAATTCATTCATCACAAGGAATATTTCACTCAGCTAAGAATTTCCAGGCATCCAAATTCATCTCATGTACTCACAGCTGAATATTCGAAGATCAGGATAAGTTGTATCTGTTTTTGCCATTCCCCCATTCCCCCCACCCCCCACATTCCATGAACAATGAACCATCAAGTGAAAAAATGTCACTAATTTTTGTACTGGGCAAAGGCAGCATCACAGTAAAATCAGTTGCATAAAATTACCTTCCAACACTACTGAAATTGTATCTCTTAGTCTCAACCAAGGACAGCATTACCATTAATGACCTTTAGGGTAGGGAACTACTGCCTTTACCTAGTCTAGCCTACATGTTACTCCAAACCAACAGTCACGTAACTGACTCTTAACCATTCTCTGGGCAATTGGAACTGGGCAATAAATGCTGGCCCGGCCGGCCATGTTCACATCCTGTGAATGAATAAAAGAAAAAAACGCTGCTGGAATTCCAATTCCAACAGTTATCCAATGATCTCTGAAGAAAATTAAACCCAAGAGTAGGATCACTTTAGCTCTGCCCTGGAAACTATTTAACCAGCATGAAATTGCCACCATCAGAAGATGCTTTGAAAGAATTAATGACCATCAGAACCCTCAATCAAAAAAAGACCAAGCCCAAGACTACTGCACATATTCAAAGAGTCAGAAGAATGAAGATGGAGATAAGGAAGAATCTTAATATGCCAAGGTCTAAAAAGTCCATTCCTTCCTGACTAAACAATGATGTAAAAGACAGCAATATGGAAGTGAGGCAAGGGCATGGGAACCAGAGCAGTAGGTCAGAAAGTAAAATAACTGAAGAGCAGTCTGAGACGAAGGCCAGTAAGACTAAAAGGAAGAACAGGCAGTCAGGATGGTTTTTTGAAATAGTATGCAAGAACTCCAACTAGGGAAGGCACCATAGCAGACCTGGTATTGAGGAATGAGCCACACCCAAGTGAAGGAAGTTTTATGGGGGAGCACTTCGGGAACAGTAACCATAATTCTGTAATTTTTAAGTTATGTATGGATAAGGATAAGAGCAGTCCTCAGGTCAAAGTACTAAACTCAGGGAAGGCATCTACCACAATATTAGACAGGAATTGGGGAATGTAGACTGGGGCAGCTGTGTGAGGGTAAATGCATATCTGGCACGTGGGAATCTTTTAAAAACAATTGTTTAGAGTTCAGGATGAGCGTCTTCCTGTGAAAATGAAGGATACGGTTAGCAAGATTCAGGAACCTTGGAAATCGAGATCTCAGTCAAAAAGAAAAAGGGGTTTTAGGAAACTAAAGACAGAAAGAGCCCTCAAACAGCAAATTAGGAAGGCTAAAAGGTGCCATGAAATGTCTTTGGCAAACAGGATTAAGTAAATTCGCAAGGTCATTTATGCATGTACAAGGAGCAAGAGGGTAGCTAGGCAAAGGTTAGGCCCACTGAAGGACGAAGTAGAGAACTTGTGTATGGAGCCGGACTCAGTGGGTGCGGTCTTCAACAAACATCTTCGCATTGATATTCATGAAGGAGAGGAATATGGTGGATGATGAGTCTCAGAATGGAGGACGTTGACATTCTGAGGCAGGTCAAGATACAAAAAAGGTGGTGGTGCTGCATGTTCTGAAAAGCATTACGGTAGACAAATCCCCAATACTTGATGGAATCCATCCCAGAATGCTGAAGGAGAAAATTGCTGGGGCCTTGTACGAAGCCTTTGTATCCTTTCTTGTCACAGGTGAGGTCCCAAAGAAATGGAGAATAGTCAACATGGTTCCTTTGCAACAGAGATAATCCAGGAAATTACAAAAGGGACCCAAATGTCAGTGATAGGGAATTACTGAAGACAATTTTTAAGGGATCCTATCAGATTTACGCATTTTTGGAAAAAAATTGACTTAAAGTTTGTTCTGCTATAAGGGTGCATTTCATTAACACGAATTTGCTATAATGCGATTAAACAACTGGGGACACTGTTTCTAAAACGCAGTGCATTGGTTATAATACGATTCCAGCCCCGTTAGGTTAAATGGTGCTATTACACGATTTCCCTATAAACACAGAATTGCACGAGAATGGAACTACCATGCTATAGCATAACTCATGGTATTAGCAATAGTAGCATGTCTTTGTGCAGTATCTCCCAAATTTTATTGGCTTTTTTGAGGAAATGACAAATATGATTTGAGATTATGGCAGTAGATGTGGTCCATATGGACCATAGCAAGGCCATGAGGAGGCCATTTGGTGAAGCCACATACGATTCGGGGCGAGTTGGTAAGATGGATACAGAACTGGTTTAGTCATAGAACGAGAATGGAATAGTGTAGGTTAGATGGGCTTTAGATTGGTTCTACAGGTCGGCGCAACATCGAGGGCCAAAGGGCCTGTACTGCTCTGTAATGTTCTCGGTAACAGTGAAAGGGTACTTATCTGACTGGAGATCTGTGACCAGTGGTATTCCACAGGGATCAATGCTGGTAACCCTGATGTTTGTAACATACATAAATGATTTGGAAGAGATTGCAGATGGCCTGATTGGTACATTTGCGAATGACTCAAAGACTGGTGAACCATGGAAAGCGAAGAGGATTGCGAGAGGATACAGCGGGATAGAGATAAATTGGAGACCCTGGTGGAGAAATGGCAGATGGAGTTTAATCTAGCCAAATGCAAGGCGATGTATTT
This sequence comes from Chiloscyllium plagiosum, assembly GCF_037043375.1. Classification (NCBI taxonomy): domain Eukaryota; kingdom Metazoa; phylum Chordata; class Chondrichthyes; order Orectolobiformes; family Hemiscylliidae; genus Chiloscyllium; species Chiloscyllium plagiosum. The sequence continues at coordinate 7,467,708 of NW_028270181.1, forward strand.
TGAAAGATCTAATGCAAGAGTGAAGTATAGAGTAAATGGCAGAACATTTATTAGCATCAACATACTTGTGGGCGTGCAGGTCCACAGTTCCCAGAAAGTGGCAACATAAGTGGATAAAGTGGCCAAAAAGGCAAAGAGCATGCTTGCCTTCATCACTCAGGGCACAGTGTATAAAAATTGGCAAGTTATGCTGCAGCTCTGAGGAACCTTAGTTAGGCCACATTTGGAATATTATGTCCAGTTCCTGTTGTCAAACTACAAGGAGGATGTCCAAGCTTTGGAAACAGTTTATCGTGATGTTGCCCGATTTGAAGGGGGGAAAGCTATGAGGAGAAATTGGAAAAACTTACTTTGCTTTCACTTCAATGAAGATTGAGGAATGACCCGATAGAAGTTTACAAACTTGAGGGGCATGAAGAGGCAGACTTTTTTTGTTCCCAGGGTAGATATGTCAATTACTTGGGGAGATACATTTAAGATAAAAGGGGGAAGACTTGAGATGTCAGAAGCAAGTTTCTTTTTAAATACAGAGGGTGGTAAGTGCTTGGAAGACACTGTCAGACACAATAGTAACATTTAAGAGGTATCTTGACAGATGTACAAATAGGCAGGAAATAGAGGCATGTAGCCCGTGTACAGGCAAAAGGTTTTCAGTTTAGCAAGGCATCGTGTCGGCACAGTCTTGGCAGGCCGAACGGCCTGCTCCTGAGCTGTGGTGTTCTTTGTTCTTATATGTAAGAATTTACTTACGTTAGCTCACACCGGGGGAGGCAGTGCCATTGTAGTGTTGTCATTGGACAACTAATCCATAGACACAAACTAATGCCCTTGAGGCATTCATTTGAATCTCACCACAGCAGATGGTTAAATTTGAATTAATTTAATAAATCTTGAAATAAAAGCTAGTCTAGTGGTGACCATAAAATCATTGCCCATTGTTGTAAAAACCCATCTTGCTTACCAATGTTGTTTAAGGAAAGACATTTGCTACCTTCTGATTGAAACAGTAAGTTGGCTCTTCAATGGCCGAGCAAACCACTCAAATGCAAGTAACAGCTACAAAGTTTGATTAACAGGGATGAAACAAGATATAGCACTCAGGTTCGACCAAGGAACCAGAAAGAGCAACGGCACACAGTCCCGTCTCCCCTGCACTCGACCTGCCACAGGTGAATCTGTCCATGACAGCACCAAAAGAGACAACTGCAATATCAGAGTCATTTAGAAAGCTCATTAAGTTTGATTCAAACATAGACAATAGAGCTGAATTCAAAGGGACAAGGGAAGGCAACTGGGGTGCACAGCAAGGCCGCACTTGACAGGTGGCAACAAGGAACCGAACAAATTCAGAGGGAAATTCTTTGCAGGTTGAAATCACAGAGGATTGTGGCTACTGGAGGTCCATCTTTTCACCAAAACACTTTGATTAAGTAGTTTTCCCGTGTAGATATTTTGTTAAACCAGTTAAGGCATTTTATGACTCAGCTCTGGAGCTGTGGAACCTGAAGCTCAGAGGTAGAGACACAACCACTGAGCCACAAGAACCTTTTTAGTTCAAGGTATTTTTGTGACAAACCCATAGGGCACCCGTTTCTACCATTTCCCAGAGATCCTTTTCATGTCCAGGAGCCATCCACCCACTTGGGGAAAACACAGCTCTTTTTTGTTTTTAAAATCAACCTGATCCACCACACTATGACACATTTCTATGGAAGTTGAACTTCTAGCTTCTAGTTCAAAGGTAGGGACAACCCCACTGCGCCACAAGAACCCCTTAGTTCCACAACGTAGATATTTCAATCTATTTGTTCAGACATATTATGACCCAGGTTGAACTTGTACCTGGGCCTTTTGTTCAGAGGGAGGCACATTACCAGTTCACCACAAGAACCCTTTAGTTTCTCAGGGTAGATGTTTCTATTACAACCTGTTAAGCCACAAGCATCTGGAGCAAGTGGGACTTAGAACCCCTTAGTTCCTCAGCGTTGATATTTCCATTAACCTGGTTAGACACATTATGACACATATCTGGAGTAGATAGATTTTTTAATTCAGGCTTCCTGGCCAACAGGTAGGGACATGGCCCACTGTCCTAATCATCTTTGACTGTTTGAACAATTACCTTCCTTCCAATGATGGAAGTGCTACAGGTGGTGATTTGGCCTCATATCCACACAGCTATCCTAAGCAGCATCGTGACTTAGTGCCAAGCTCCTGCCTAACCCCCATATCTTCGCACATGATTTTAAACAGAAACAATGTAATGCCCTCCTGAATGCTGCCACTACTTTTCCAGGTCATAGATTCCAGACCCAAACTACTCACTGTGCACATGTTTTTCTCACTCAACATTCACTTCTCTTGCACACCACTTTAGATCGATGCGCTCTCGAACTTATGAATGGGAGTAGTTTCTCTCTATCCATGCTGTTCAAACTCTGATCATTTTGAAATCTCCATCAGATCTCTACTTGGCCACTTTCTCTCCAAGGACATTTCCAACATCTTAAATCTATATTCATAACCCAAAGTTTCTCATCCCTGGAACCATGCTTGTAACCCGTTCTATACTTTCACACATGAATTTGCATCCATCCTGCAGTGTGGCACCCAAGACTGTGTACAACAGTCTAGCTAAGGTATAACAAGTATCTTATATACAAATTCTGTTTGCTCATGTACTTTTTGCTACTATTAATAAAGCCCAGTACTCTTCATTAACTGTTCTCACCTTCTTACCTGCCACATTCAAATGATTTGTGCACTATACGTCCAGATCCCTCTGCTCCAACACACCCTTCAGAATTGTATCCCTTTTGTTGTATTATCTGACAATGTTCTTCCGAACAAAATTCATCACCTCACCCTTCCCTACATCTGTCACCTATCCATCAACCAATTTGATGATGTTCTTTTGGAGTTCTACAGTGCCATTTTTTTTAAAAATCACTTGTGAGAAAATGCGCGTCACTGTCTGGGCTGCCCTTGAGAAGATGGTGGTGTGCTGCCTTTTTGAATTTTTGCTCTAGGTACATCCACAATACCCTTAGGAAGGGAATTCCAGGATCTTGACCCAGCAGTGAAGGAACACAGTTCCTCTCAGTTTACGATGCTTCCAAGGTCTGTATTATCCATAAACTTTGAAACTGCTCCTTGTACACCATGGTCTCTACCATTAATGTAAATCAGGAAAAGGCTCCCAATACAGACACCTGGGGAACTCCACTACAAACATTACTCAGTCCAAAATATATCCATGCACCATTTACCCTTTATCCAACCACTCAGCCAATTTGGTATCTATCATGAGGTCAGAGCTAGGGAAGTTCAAGGATTGCATAATATTCAGTACCATTTATGATTTCAGATACCAAGGCAGTCTGAACAACTCTCAGTCTTGAGCTGATAAGTACCAAAGAATTTACACACTACAAAGTGTCAGACAGACATCATCTCCAAAACAAAAAATAGATTCAACCATTGCCTTCACATTCAACAACACTAAATTGCTGATGAAGGGTTTATGCCCGAAACATCAATTTGCCTGCTCCTTGGATGCTGCCTGACCTGTCATGTTTTTCCAGCACCACACAACACTAAATTGCTAAATCTCCGACTATCAACATTTTGGGATTAAGATTCTGCCAGATGTGATGGTGGAACCTATCACAGCCTCCTCTATTGGTCCTCAGTCTTCAGCCAATTCGATTCATCCATGTGATATCAAGAAATAATTAGAGGAACTGGATACTGCAAAGGCTATAGGCCCTGACAGCAGTCCAACAATAGTACTGAAGACTTGTGTTCCAGATCTTGCCTAGTGAACCTCCTCAATTAGAGTAACAACCCTGACAAGGTGGAAAATTGCCCAGCTATGTCCCGTAGACAAGGAGGACTGTCCTGGAGAAGGGTTACATCCAAAACATTGACTTCTCCACCTCCTGTTGCTGCCTGGCTTGCTGTGTTCTTCCAGCCTCCTGCCTGTCTACCTTGGACTCCAACATCTGCAGTTTTTTTTTGTCTCTAGTTCTGACTTGTACAAAAAAAGGACAAATTGCACCTGGCCAATTACTGGCCCATCAGTCTCCTCTTGATCATCAGTGAAGTGATGAAAAGTGTCATCAACAGTGCTATCAAGCAGCACCTCCTTATAGAATCCCTACAATGTGGAAGCAGGACATTCGGCCCATTGAATCTACACCGACCTTTCGAAGAGCATCCCAAACAGACCCACCTCCCGGCAACCCCACCCCCAGCACCCTCCCTCCCACACACACACCCCACACAATCTTCCATCTCCGCAGGGCCACTCACCTGCTGCCCTCATTAGAGTTGTGGTTCAAATATGGACAAAAGGGCTGAATGCCAGAGGGGAGGCAAAAGTGACAACCCTTGACATCAAGGCTGCATTCGAATGGCATCAAGGAACACTAGCAAAACCAGAATCAATAGGAATCAGGAGACAAACTCGCCACTGGTTGCATTTATACCTGACAAATAAGATGGTTGTGTTTCTTGGAGGTCAGTCATCTCAGCTGAGACTCGTCAGGGTATTTTCCCAGGCCTAACCATCTTCAGCTACTTCATCAATGACCTTTCCACCATCTTAAGATCAGAAGTGGGGATATCTGCCGATGGTGGCACAACGTTTAGCACTATTTGCAAATCCTCAGATGCAGAACCAGTTCATGTTCAAATGTGACAAGATGTGAACAAGGCTTGGTCTGACATTCAATGGTGTTACGATTACTGAATTCCCCCACTCTCAACATTGACCAGAAACCCAACTGGTCTTGCCACATAAACAACACCACAAGATTGGGTCAGAGGGTAGGAATCCTAGGGAGTGTAACTCATCTCCTGACTCCAATAAAGCCTGTTCACTGTCTACAAAGCAAAAGGTACAATTCAGATGTGGGATGGAACACACCCCACTTGTTTGGATGGGGGCAGCTCCAACAACACTTAAGAAGCTTAACACCACCCAGGACAAAGTAGTCCACTTGATTGACATCACATCACAAGCATCCAATTCCTTCACTACCAATGCTCAATAATGTGTATTACAAGGTGCACTGCAGAAATTCACCAAAGATTCTTAGACAACAGCAATGTCCAGTTTCATCTAGAAGGTCAAAGGCAGATACGTGGGAACACCACCACCTGCAAGTTGCCCTCAATTCACTCACCATTCTGACTTGGAAATATATCGCAGTTCCTTCAGTGTCGCTGGGTTAAAATCCTGGAATTCCCTCCCTTTCAGCACTGTGATATGACTCATAACAGATCTACAATAGTTCAAGAAGGCAGCTCACCATTACTTGCTCAAGGACAATTAGGAGAGGTAATAAATGCTGACCAGCCACAATGCTCACATCATATGAGAAAACGTGAGAAAAACATTGAGACCATGAGCTAAGAGCATGAATCCATACAAAATCCAAAATATTAAGACTGCCAACACTTTATCTTAGTGTCAACTCTGTATACCGATCACATTCAACATGCAAGTCAAAACGTGATAAGCAAGTTCCAATTTGGACCCAAAAACAACCTAGGTCAATCCATCAATGCAGTACTGTTGAAGGTGCCTTATTTTAAACCAATGCCCATCCACAACATCCAGCTGGAAGTGAAAATCTGCTGCACTATTTTAACATTTCTCACAATGACAACACATCAACTGGCTGTCGTCCCCCTCACTATTCTAGCTACAGGGCTTGGCAACATTGACAGCAACTGCATTTCAAAAATAACGCCTGACTGATAAACACTGCAGGAAAAAAATACCGGCCTTGAAGAGGGTGCAATGCAGATTAGAGTATCTGGAACGATACCAGACCCCAAAGGGTTACAGTTCGAGAACAGATTATGCATTTTAATTTGTAATTTTGAATCTCAGTTAGTTAAGGTGTAATTTAGTGAAGGTGTTCAAAATGATAAAAGGATTCAATGCGACTCATACAGAAAAACTTTGTAGGGGATTCCAGAACAAGTAGGCAAGTAAACTGAAAACCACAACTGAGCTAGTTAACAATGAAATTAAGGAGGACTCCTCCTCCACCACTCTCTCCCTCTCCTCTCCTCTCCTCTCCTCCTCCCCCTCCCCCCCCCCCCCCCCCCCCCGCCCACAAAGGAAAGCAGAAATTCAAAACCATCTTCACTAACAAAAGGTTTTCGTTAGACAGAAGGACCCAGCAATATGCAACGAAAACAAGTCGTCACTGAAGATGAGACACTAATTAACCTTAATCTAGTAGAACAAGTTTGAACCTGAATACCCTGCTTCCACACATCCCGGGAATACAAGAGATGTTATGAATTCATGCTGATTTCTAACTTATCACTTACTGTAAAATTAAAGTTTTGATGATGCCAATTAGAACATCAGTATATTCTATTGCACATTGAAGCAATAGAAATTTCTACACATAACTGCACAAAACTTGAATTCAAGCCTCACGCTTCATGAAAGGAACTTGATTTTTTTTAAAAGCAACTAACCTGTTTGAGGTTTAATCCCCAAAACAAAGTGTTCAGTGAAGAGTAAAACAAGTTTACTTTGTTTTGACCATCACATGCCCCCAGGGCTGACACTCCCAATCAGCAATCTTTTTAAAAAATGCATTTACAAACTCAACAATGCACATGTGTTTTACTACCTTGGGATACATTCATTCTTCAAGATTACCAATAATTCAAAAGGGACAGGGGATTCAGGGCATAGTGAACTGTTTCTCAACATCTACATATACAGTGCAAATCTCAATAATGAGTACAATCTTTTTAAATGGACAGCTGAATTAACTCTGAATTTCAGCTGAAAGAATACCAACTTTTTTTTTTACAAAAGTTTGCTCATAGCCACAACCATTCAATCTTCAGACTAGGAAACTCAATGTTGACCATGAGGATTAGCACGTCAGCCCTCCCAATGAGGGGCAGCTTGGTAGTTTTGATCTGAGGAATCCCGAGATGATTGACAAATCCAATAAATGGAAGTTTTCTTCAGACCCCTCTCTGCTGATTGGTATTCCAACTAATGTAAAAGTCTCATCTTCGGAGTCAAATAGTTGTGAATTCACACTGCACACTAACTTGAGCATGTAACCTGGAACAATAATACATTGAAGCACTGAGGTTTGTATTTTAAGAGAGGTGTTAATTCGTCAGATGAGACAGTCTCAAACTACCTGTTTAAAGAAGGACTGAAGATCAAGTATTAGCCAAAGAAAAATAAGCTCTATGGTACTACAGATATAATTTCTCTTGCAACCAGCACAAAAACCAGAATACCAGTCACCTATCTCATTGCTTCTCTTCTGAATGGATTCTGAAACAAAATGGCAACCACATTTGCCTACAAAAAACAATCACGACAGTTCATAGTGAACTTGAAGCATTCTGGATGCTCTGGCATATAATGCATTATATCAAAGCAATTTTATTCCATGAATGCGTTTCATTGAAACACCGCACCACATCACACGAAGATGGCCAATCCGATAAATAAACAGTATGTTCCAATCACATGGCTCAGGTAGCTTTGGAAGCAGCCCAGAGCAGTTTGTCTACCCACTAGGTAAAGAATGGCATTGGCATCAGTAGACCTGAAAAAAGGGGAGAGAAAATAAAATGGAAACCAAAAACCCTACTTTTAACCTTATGCAGAGTCACAATTGAGTAATTTCAAGTAGTAGTTCGGATTCCTCATTTAACCTGGATACAATCAGGTTAAAAACTGGCAGTGAACACAGAATCCTACCTTGTCTACACTTTCAGGATCCTTGAAGAGGATAAACCCAAATCCTCGCGAGCGCCCAGTCACAGGATCCATTTTGATTACGCAGTCTACAATCTCTCCATATTTAGAAAAGTAGTCCCTTAAATCTTTCTTGCTTGTTTCCCAGCTGAGTCCACCAACAAACATCTTCCTGCACAGTGACAATATAAAAAGGAAGGGCAAATCAGTTTTAAAAACAGTGCTCGTACAAACATAGTAACTTAGGTCTGGGACAACTTGGCCAATGTTGATAGTCTCCTCCACTGCCATTTCAGCATAACCTCAACTCTTGGCTACATAAGGTGGATGCCCACTTTGTACTTCCATCTGTTCTGGATCTCAAGCTAATATTACCAATGTTATATTACATACAAACATGAACTCTGCAGGACTAATCATTCAGCAAGGAGTAAAAATGGGTCACTGACCCTTCAAGAGCCTTGCATCAGCCACTTTCCCCATAGTTTAAGAACTTGGGAGTTGTATCTTCAGATACATGACTGATCATATCCTGCACACAAGTGAAAACCACTCCAAGTAAGCCTGAAAAAAAAGAGAATTGACGGAAGTTTTGTTCAGTTATATTCACAGAATGCAGACATTACTTGCAGAAAGCAATTAATATTATTTCTTATTGACTTAATTGTCAATAGTCCAAAATGATGTACAAGTCTGGCAATGATATACTCAGAACATGGATTCACAAACTAACAGGGAACCTTAAACTTTTCTGCCAATCCTAGACCATGCATGGCACAATACTGTACACACATTCCAGTTTAATGCAGTGAATAGCATTTTGCAATATCTTCCCCAAAATTATCGTTGAGGTTATTTCTAATGTCCAACGGGCCTTTCACATTTAGTCTTTGGCTGAGCAGCAAGCACAAAGGCCTATGTTATCACAACTCTGCAACCACCTGACAAAGGAGCAGCACTTCGAAATCTAGTGATTCCAAATAAACCTGTTGGACTTTAACCTCGTTTTTTTTAAACTTCTAAACGCAGAGTATATCCCAAACAGACTCAGCTCCATCAGAAATTTGCACTAAACATATTTATGTAATAAAACTGAAGCAGAAAAAAGTGAAAGAATTAAAGTAATTTTAATGAATGGTAACATTGATTTTAATTTCATTCCAAAACTAAAATTAATCTGAATTGTTTAATTTGCTTGTGGGATGTGTGCATTGTGGATAGATTCTTGTTTGCCAAAGCAATTAAAGGTTATTGAGGATAGGTGGGAATGTGGAATTTTAACACAAACAGATCAGCTATGATCTCATTGAACGGCAGCGCAGGCTTAAAGGGTCAAATGATCTACTTCTGCTTCTATTTTGTCTGCATGATTCATGTATAAACATAGCTCTGCAACATTTGAATGGCTTTTAAAATAGTTTGCATATACCACATTATAAAACTGTGCCAATACTCAAAATTCAAGCTATGTGCATCATGGCACGGATTTGGAAATTATAACATGAAGCACATAGGAGTACTGGAGCAAGAGTGAATGAAATTAAAAATATAATCTTCTGACTCAGGAAATATAAAGTAGATGTTATTTTTAAAAAGGGTACAGAGTGGAAAACTCACTGCAATGATGCTAAATTCCATCTAATATGAAACTTACTTTGTCAAGAGAACCCTATCCCACCATACTGGCTAGTGGCTCCATAGCTCTGTGCATAGCAAGCTCAAAATCCACATTCATCTCCCTCTTTGGCCTATACCCCTTTCAAGGATGCATCCTCTCTTCTCATCCCAGTCAACCATCTGCTCTCTCCTCCCACCCTCAGTCCACCACTGGTGACAGAGTTGCAGTCATTTTTTTCTCCAACACACAAACTCCATTCTATCCATCGCTACTCGTTATACCCGTCTCCAATTTCATGTCTGATAAAAACTGGGTCTTTTTTCTACATTTTTTTGGCATTTCAATCCCTTCAGTCGCAAGGATAATAATATGATCATATTATCTGTATTTAGTAACATTTAAACTGGTTACTAGTCTTGTTTTATATCTTTTCAAATTATTTGGATCCTTCACAGAACTTAAAACATTCAGAAAATATACAATTCCTACAGTATTTATACCATAAACCCAGAGTAAAATTTGCAACAATAACACTATCCACTCCTCCCTATTCTCCCAAAAATCAGTTTGAACAGTATTGCCTTTTGAGAAACTTTGAGTCTTACATATGACGCATTTGCTACAGGAGATGCAGGAAACGCTTGACCATGGCCAGGAAAGGGGGGACCATTTGTTCAGAAGAATTGGGGACATCTGTCCTTAGTGTCAATGGATCGGTATAAATAAGATGATCATATTTGTTCACTTGTAGAATGTGTGGCAGTACTTCCTTCTCAAGCCGGAGGCTGGAAGATTGCACATATTTCACAGTAGGAGGTCGGATAACTAAAATTATGGTTATACCGAAGACTCTTAACAAACCTCATACTCAATAGGAAAAGAACTTGTAATTCCATAAGCTGAGTGAAATATGCATTAAAATATCAGGATTGTTCTATTACAAGTATACTACACTGAGAAGATTTGAACTGGTGAAGCTCAGCTCCCTCATCTTGACTGTTCTGGAATATGAATGTCTCATTACTCTCACTAGGAAAACATGAAGGCTGAATCTGACATAGTAAGGAAGTTGGGAGATGTTTATGTGAGTGAGAGAGAGAAAAAACATTCTTCTGTAAATTACATTCACTGTCAGAAGGGTTCAAGGGACACAGAGCAAGCGAGCGAGAGAGCGAGAACGAGATATAGATAGACAGAGATAGAGGATGGAAGCTGGTGGAAAGATGAACCCTTTGTGGTCTGATTTGAGTGCACACTGGCTTGTCATGGGTTGAATGTTTGTGGATTGTCCCCTGGAGCTCAAGATCCAGAATGTTATGAATTTAATTTGCCTTCTGGAAATCTAAGATGATTTTAAAAGAAAAGGCTATTTTGTAGGACAACATTGGACATATTAGTTGAGCAAGGTCACCTCATGACCTTCCCCAAATAGTTTAGACTAGTCCCTCTTATGATGTACTGTTAAAAGGGAAGGTTATCTCGTCAAAGCATATGGCCATTTGGGGCCTGGCTGGATCAAGGTTTCCCACTTTGATGTGCATGTAGCTTAATTAGTCAAGCGTACTCAGAACTGTCAATGGGTTTTTCCTCTGCAAACTTTTGCCATTTTATTGTTTCTTATCTAATTAAGGACACATGGTGTTTTTGTAATTTAAAAAAAAAATTCTGTATAAAGACAGCTTGTTTGCAGCAATATGCAGAGTAGCCCAAGAGGGCTCTTAGGGGTAAGAGCTGGCGCCACTACTTTGCTAATGGCTTTAGAACCTCAAGCCTGACTTCTAAATATCAATGTTATAGTGTAACATTGATGCCATTGGTAAATAAAGATAATAACTTAAACTATACTGTAAGAGTTTTATATTCTAGACTACCACAGAGTACCAACTCCGGGACAAACCAAGAGAGACTTACAGGTCAAGCCGTCTTGAATAGGTACTTTTACACCTTCAATTTGGTTCATTTCCAGTTTGCCAAAGCAAACCAACCCAGAGTTTCTCTGGATTAGATTATCAATTAGCGGCAGTTGCGTACTGTTCTTGCCTACCAAGAACTGGAGCAAAGCTGCCCAAACAGATTTCATAAAGAATTTTCAACTTGACAGGAAAGGCTTCTAGTCATCACCAAATTCTATTCACTCATTGAACCCAACCAGCAGAATGGATAAGTGAATGGGCAAAAAACTTGTCAGATGAAATATAATGCAAGAAAACATGAGACTATAAGCAGAATATAGAAGCTGAATATTACTTAAATGATGAGACATTGCAGAAGGCTGCAGCAGAGGGGGATTTGGAGGTCCTCATTAAAGAATCACTAAAAGCTAATATTCAAGTTTAACAGGTTACAGGGAAGGTAAATGAAGCATTGCACTTTATTTCAGACAAAATAAAGTCTAAAAATAGAGAAGTTGTACTAAAGGGCATGATTCAACCCACACTTACAATAGGGAGCAGTGGGTGACTTGTAAGTTTGATTCCATTGGGTTCGACTGGGCCCTTACTGTTTGTTGGGTACATTAATGATTTTACTTAAACATAGGAGTACAATCACAAGGTTTGCAAATGATATGGAAACTAGTGCAGTGGCAAATACTGAAGAGAATAGTCCTAAAGAGAATATGGGAGTGGTTAAGACAGCATACGTGAAAGTAGATCATCTGTATTTTAGGGGTAAATGGTTCTAGTGAACAAGGTGATCTCAACGAAGTGCATCAGAAGAGAAATGGTAATGATCAGAGATGAGGTAGGCTACACGGCACCTAGCACTGGTGGTCAGAGAGCAAAACCACCAGCAGATGAAGCTAAACAAATGAAGAGTCATTTAATTTGATAAAAGTGAGGGTATGAAGGGTTTTGTTAGGAGTCAATTGAGACACTTAATGCAGGGAAGGTTGTGCAACCAGATAGCACATGATGTGGTCCAGCTAATTCAACTGATGGATGTGGAAAACAGTTAAAAATTCAGTATCTCAGCAACATAAACTTATGGCCACTCAAGCTAATCTGGATGCAAAGGTGATTTACCAAGATGTTGCCTAGGATGGAGCATTTCAGCTCTGGAGAGAGACTGGATGAGCTCAGGTTGTTTCATGTGGAACAGTAAAGGTTGAGGGCAAACCAGATTGAAGAGCAAAACATTGTGAAGGGCCTGGACATGAAGAATAGAAAGCAGCTATTCCCCTTAGTCGAAGGATCAAAAACAAGTAGTACACTTATAAATTGAAAGCAGGAGATTTAAAAGGTCTTTGAGGAAACCTTTTTCACCCAGCAAGCGATGAGAGTTTGGACTGCCCTGTTTGGTGGGTACCCGAAGGCAGGTACTTTAAAAAGTACTTCAATGTATGATACTGTACTTCATATATTCATCCAAGGAAATGGGCCTACTGCAGGAAACTAGTTATAAGACTAGTTAGCAGTAACCTGTTAGCAGTATATTTTTGTGGCGGTACAGATTCAATGGGCCAAAGGGCCTCTTCTATACTTTATGGTTATATGATTAACATAAACAATGATCTCTTGCAGCAATGCCATACCAAGCTCTGATATAACACTAATGTCAGTTTTGAACACCATAACAGCCTTTGCAGAATAGCCTGCAATGACGGCTGTATCACTCCATATCGTAGAAATCAAGTTGAATTGTTATAAGCTCTGTTGTCTCACATCAGACACAGATGTGAGTATAATCTCGGTCCTCAAATGAGTTTCTTTCTCAAACAGATATGTTCACACCAAGGTAGATTTCCCACCTTGAGGGGCTATAATGACTGGTTGGTGTGAACCAGAGTCCTCCATTACTTCCTGCATTTGCTACTTTTCTGGCAGAAAGTCACTTCAGTGCCTGATGGGGGCACCTACCATGCACTCAAGTTAAAATCAGGGCAACGAGGTATAATGACGATCTCAAATAAAAAACATGTGAAATTTACCAGGCACCAGATGCAAGACATTAAACATCCTGTTAGCAGTATATCCACACCTTCAACTAAGAGTCAAAATCAGCATAAAATTTAGCAGTAAGCATTAAACTAAGAAAACAAAGGTATCTTTACACAGCAAACACTCTATAGAGAGTGTATTGATTACAAATAAACTATACGGAGTAAATGTTCATAAGAGCATGACCAAACCAAAGTGCAGCACACACATTTTATATTTTACAATGGTTGCAAAATGGCCTTGTAGAATGCAGTGTAGACTGAAGGTGATACTGGCAAGACTGCAATTACCATCAATCCTCATGTATAGGAGTAGCCATGGGCACCTGCATGGGCCCCAGCTATGCCTGCCTCTTCGTAGGATATGTGGAACAATCCATCTTCCGCAACTACACTGGCCCCACCCCCCACCTTTTCCTCTGCTACATCGATGACTGTATCGGCGCCGCCTCGTGCTCCCACGAGGAAGTTGAACAGTTCATCCACTTCACCAACACCTTCCACCCCGGCCTCAAATTCACCTGGACAGTCTCAGATTCCTCCCTCCCCTTCCTCGACCTTTCTATTTCCATCTCAGGCGACCGAATCAACACGGACATCTACTACAAACCGACCGACTCCCACAGCTACCTGGACTACACCTCCTCCCATCCTGCCCCCTGTAAAAACGCCATCCCATTCTCCCAATTCCTTCGACTCCGCCGCATCTGCTCCCAGGAGGACCAGTTCCAAAAACGCACAACCCAGATGGCCTCCTTCTTCAAGGACCGCAATTTCCCCCCCGACGTGGTCGACGATGCCCTCCACCGCATCTCTTCCACTTCCCGATCCTCCGCCCTTGAACCCCGCCCCTCCAACCGCCACCAGGACAGAACCCCACTGGTCCTCACCTACCACCCCACTAACCTCCATGTACAGCGCATCATCCGCCGTCATTTCCGCTACCTCCAAACGGACCCCACCACCAAGGATATATTTCCCTCCCCTCCCCTATCAGCATTCCGTAAAGACCACTCCCTCTGTGACTCCCTCGTCAGATCCACACCCCCCACCAACCCAACCTCCACTCCCGGCACCTTCCCCTGCAACCGCAGGAGGTGCAAGACTTGCGCCCACACCTCCCTCCAAGGCCCCAAAGGAAACTTCCATATCCGCCACAGATTCACCTGCACCTCCACACATATCATCTATTGCATCCTCTGCACCCGATGTGGCCTCCTCTATATTGGGGAGACAGGCCGGCTACTTGCGGAGCGTTTCAGAGAACACCTCTGGGACACCCGGACCAACCAACCCAACCACCCTGTAGCTCAACATTTCAATTCCCCCTCCCACTCCACCAAGGATATGCAGGTCTTTGGACTCCTCCATCGTCAGACCACAACAAAACGACGGTTGGAGGAAGAACGCCTCATCTTCCAGCTAGGAACCCTCCAACCACAAGGGATGAACTCGGATTTCACCAGTTTCCTCATTTCCCCACCCCCCACCCTGTCTCAGTCAAATCCATCAAATTCAGCACCGCCTTCCTAACCTGAGATCTTCTTCCCGACCTCTCCGCCCCCACCCGTCTGACCTATCACCCTCACCTTGACCTCTTTCCACCTATCACATTTCCGACGCCCCTCCCCCAAGTCCCTCCTCCCTACCTTTTATCTTAGCCTGCTGGACAAACTTTCCCCATTCCTGAAGGGCTTATGCCCGAAACGTCGATTCTCCTGTTCCCTGGATGCTGCCTGACCTGCTGCGCTTTTCCAGCAACACATTTCCAGCTCTGATCTCCAGCATCTGCAGACCTCACTTTCTCCTCATGTATAAACTCAGTGATTTACTAGGCTATTTCAGAATATAAGGAACACACCCAAAAGTGAAATGCCAACCAGCCCAGAAAGAGTGGCAGATTTTCTTCCCATAGTTATTTTTAAGCAACATTAAATTATTTCCTAACTAACAAATTCCTAATTTTTCATTCATTCCTGGAATCTGGGTGTTACTGGCTAAGCCAGCATTTATTGCCTATCTCTAAATGTCCTGGTGAAAATGGGTATGTATAGCCACCAGTGCTGATTGAATTTAACTTTGTTATTTCCCATGGAGGGAATAAAGTGCTGGATCTCTCGGCTCTTGGCCTACAGCATAAGCAAGCCAGATCTTGCTGCATTTGGACATGGACTGCTTTGGTCAGAGGAGTCATGAATGAAACTGAACATCGTGCAGTGACAATATCACCTGCCCTTGTGGTGTAGGGAATGCCATGGGTGAAGCAGACAAAGTTGCCGGGCAACTCCTGCAGAGATGTTAGGTTTTAAAATGACAATAACTCCCAAAGCCATCTTTTGTGCCAGGTATGAGTCCAACGAACAGAGTGTCTTTCTCCTGATTCCCACTGACTCCAGTTTTGCTAGGCATCCTGTATGCCACATTCTTTCAAGTGCAGCCTTGACACCAAGTGCAGTCATCCTTCCTTTTCCTCTGGAATTCAGTTCTTTTGTTCATTGAATGTTCACAAGGCTGTAACGAAGTCAGGAGCTGAGCATCCCTGGCAGAACACAAACTGAGCATCAGTGACCAACTTATTGTGAAGCAAGTGCTGTTTGATGACACCTTCCATCACTTTAATGATAATTTAAAGTAGATTAATGGGCAGTAATTGGCAGTACTGGATCTGCCCTGCTTTTTGTGTAGGGACAGCCCTGGGTAATTTTCTACATCAGTGTTGTATCTGTCATGGAATAATTCAGCTGTACTGTGGAAATTCTGGAGCACAAGTTTTCAGTGTTATTGTCAGAACATTGTTAAGATTCCATAGCCCTATCCAATATCTTCAGCCATTTAATTTCATGTTAAATGAACTGAATTGTCTGAAGACTAGCATCTGTGATACTGGAGACTAATCACCCACTTGGCACTTCTAGCAGAAAGTTGTTGCAAATGTTGCTGCCTTATCTTTTGTGCTGATGGGCTGGGTTCCCCATCACTGTGGGGATATTCTAGAGCTTCCTATGCCTTCAATGGTTGATAACTGTCCACCACCATTTATGACAGGATATGGCAGGTGTAAACATTACATCTATCACATTCTGCTTAGGCTGTTGGGCAGGTAAGTAGCTCTATGCCATAGCTTCACCTGACTGACATCTCATTCTTAAACAAGCCTGGTGTTGCACCAGTTTGCACCAACTGGTCTGTCCCATTTCAGTCCTTTACTTGACACTGTTTAGTGCTCTGATACAGCTGGCACATTTGTCACATCATTTTAGAGGGCAGTTAAGGTTCAACCACTGGGTCCCTGGATTGGAGCCATATGTAGAGCGACAGCAAGGTCAGTAGCTTTCCTTTCTTAAAAGATAAGTGAGCCAGATACGGGTTTTTGTTTTACAATAATCAATGGTTTCAAGGCTACCATTAGACTTTTAAAATTCAAATGCCACCATCTTCTACAGTGGGACTTGAACTCAGGTTCCCAGAATTTTACTTGTGCCTCTGGCAAAAATACCACAACGCCATCATCTCCCTGCTTATTGAAAGTGACTTTGTTTTTTAAAATGAAAGAATATTGGGCTTCTGATCATATTAGAAAAACATAAACCAGAAGATGAAAAGCAGCTTCAATCAGTCTCTGATTGAAACACACATCATTGTTCTCAAATCTGGATTTGAACTTTTCCATCTTATCTTAAACTACTACCTTTAGCATAAAATAAATGGGCTTCCGTGTTGTCAATGTCTTCAAAATCAAGACATTTCTTGAAATAGCAAGTAGCAGCAGCTCTTCCCTACAAAATCTACAGAGGAGAAGGAAAACAAAATCAGCTGATGCAATCCAGTTCCCAATGCCAAGCAATAATTCGAAAATGGCAGCCATGAATCCAGAATTAATGCACTGGATATGTCAAGCCAGCATTAACAAGAGTAAGTCAGAAAAGGTGTTCACTTCCTATTGAAATTGTATTCACAAAGGTGAATAAAGGAGAAAAAATACACAAACCAATATCATTTAGAGTAACTAAGTAATTGGTAGTTAAACAGATGTGTTAATTCTTAAGAGTTTTACTTTAGAAGTTAAATAATCCACAATGGACTAGGAAGCATTAAACACATGTCTCTGATACAATGATGATTCATAGTGAAGGCAAAAAAGGAATAACAATTCAGTGTGATTGCTGCATATTGAATGGAAATTCAGGAGGAAATCAATAAAGCTGATAAAATAACAAGGCATATTTTAGTGGATTGAAGTACAATGTGAAACAAGTCTTGTGCACGATATTGACATTATTAGAATAACTGCAGTGTTGAAGATGAGACATCTAAAATGGCATCCACTAGTGCAATAGATGAGGCAGAAACAGCAAAGATTACATCAGAAGTCCAGATTCTCAGTTAAGGGTTTCCAAGCTGTTCGTTGTGAGCTGCATATAAGCATATGCTAACTGGTCACCCATAAAAAAAGCATCTGGGAGCTGCAGGGTAGGTGTGTTGCCTCAAGGATTCAGTCGATACAACCTACCATACAAAAAAAGTACTGTGTACTGAAAAGTGCCCTATTTCTGTGGCTCTGCAAGGCATCAATTTGTTCAGTTCTCCCTAAATGGAGAGATTAGAATAACCAAATCAATTTCATCAAACTATAGATGGACAGGGTTTTTAAAATCCTAAGAGAATTAAACTAAACTATGCCAAATAAAATGTAAATCCACCACAGCATTACATTAAAATAGCTGACACTGCATCTTTACTTTCAGATAAAAAGTGGATGGAAGTTGATACAGACATGCAGATAGAGTGGAAGAATCAAATACTCAACAGAATACAATGTTTTCCTGCAGGCTGGGAGGGTCAGGAAGCATTTTCTACGCAAGGCTGAATAGTGATTGCACTGGAATTAACTGTCTGGAATTTGGCCAATTTCCAAAGAATCAAGGAGATTTGTACAAAACTCTTCCCTGATTCTATTTTGGTCATTTAGTATGTTAAAAATTTCAGGTGGTGATCAGAAGATTCAGCAAGATGAACTTACAGATGCTTTTACAGATTCTTCTAATATGGTATAGGATAAAAACTCAGATTAGTGAAATCTGTAAAAAATAGTCAGAAAAGGTCAGTTTGTAAATACGACTGGTTGAAATAAAGCTGTAAAACAGAAATTAACACAGGACGATGATTTAAACTTTTTTCATATTTGTGCAAAATTGTTCTTAGATATTTCCTAGTTCAGGGTTGTTGCAATAACAACGTCTAATTCTGATGTCCAAATGACATCACTGTAATTAGTACTTTTTTGGATCATGATCTGAATAAACCAAAATTATGAAAACATTCCTTGAATTTACCAACTACACAACAATGAGTCTGAATAACTCAAGTTCAAAATATGAAAATTATTTTCACATTCTGGCATCCAAACTGGCCTTGCAATATTAGCACTTCTTGTAAACTTTCAACAACATATACTTCTTTTTGAAGTGGCATTATATACAACATGTATACACATTAACAACTATTTGGAAATAAGGATCTAATCTAATCGATGAGGTAAAGATATGAATAAATCAGTCAAACCACCTGAGCAGTTTAACATTACCCAACTGGAGCTTTTGTTTTAAATGTACCAAGTAATGACCCTGCACAGTATTTGCAATTTGCTCTGCAAGTTACTGTGCCCTAGACACCACACCTAGACCTAACATCTGAAGAATAGATTAGTCAGCATTTTGCTACACCAGCTCTGCAAAGCAAGTGAGCACAACAAAACCTCAGCAAACTGAAATAACTGGAATTATGAACTTAAGCAGATATTACAGTGAAGTGAACATGAAGCCTGTCAAAACTAAGCTGTTCATAGTAAATCAATAAAAGTAGACAAACGGAGTACTGCAACAAGCACTACAGGACAAGGAACACATACAGAAGTTTAGGTCTTGACAAAATGGGATGAAGTGCGACAAACTGTGACCACTCAAACTTGCAGCGATTATGCTTATTCTTAACATAAATATCGTCCAGCACTTTGGTAGCTAAAACCAACAAAATCCTACTTATTTTCAAGTAGAAACCATTTCAATACATGATTATTTAGCAGAGCTCTTAAGAAGCTTTATACTGTTTTACTCAGGGCCCAGCTATAGATTAATCACATTGCTTGCCTCATGGACTAGCTCAGTCTGCACTTCAGCACAGATCAGTCCAAATTTATAGTGTAAACTAAAAAAAAAACTGGTTCAAGAAAACACCATCTCCACATAGAAGAGATGAATTAGCAATATGGTTAGAATAATGGAAAGACTTCAACTAGAGAAGTTGGGATGGCATTCCTTCGAATGGGGAGTATAAAGAAACTCTACAAGGGTGTTTTGAAGAGTGGGAGGAAGAACAGTTTTCACAGACAGAAAAGCAAGTAATCAGAGCACACAGATTTAAGATAATCAGCAAAAGAACCAGAGGGGAAATGAGAATTTTTGCTGACCACACTGGAACACACTGCCACAAGGTCTGAAACAGATTCAGAATAATTTTTCATAATGCAAATGGATAAACATTTGCAGAACTACAGGGGCAAGTTGGGGAACAGGAAAATTGGATAACTCTTTCAAGAACCAGCACAGGCACAGCAGCCAGCTTTGTGCTGCAAGGTCCTACAAAATAACCCCACATTAATCAAAAATAGAAAGTTGTTGCAGATGTACAGTGTAGCCACCAGTATTTAAGAAATGAATAATTTCAGATCTAACATTAGCCTTTTGTTTTTACCACACATTTCCACCAATGTGTCTCATATTGTCACAAGGTTACATGACTGGGTAACATCCTGTCATCTACAGAGCAGAAGAAAGGGCAGAAAACCATGACTCTTTTTTTTGGATCTTTGTCTCAGCTCATCAGCTTCACCTCCAAGCCAAAAGATTCTGAATTCAAGACCTACTCCAGTCAAGACCTAGTGTCCAAAATCGAGGCTGAAACTTCAGTATTGTACCAAGGCTGCACTGTCAGAGGGGCCCCTTTTCAACTGAGAAGAGAAGCCATCTGTCAGGTAGTCATGGGGCGTTTCAGGGCTCTGTTATCCTATAAACAAAATCAAGAATTCCTGATGAAGGATGCTGCCTGACCTGCTGTGCTTTGCCAGTACCACTCTAATCCAAAATCAAGAATTGTCCATTGAAAGCAAAATACTGCAGACGCTGGGAGAAAATACGATTTGGTGGAAACTCAGAACACCTGACAGCATCTAGAGAAAGAAACTGGGCTAACGTCTCTGCCAGACCTGCTGAGTTTCCCCAGCACTTCCTGCTTTGATTTTGTCACTCATTGCCCACACTTGTTCGCAGGTATTTTTGGGGGGGTCTGGGTGCAAACCGGCTGCAGCGTGTCGAAAATTTGCAACACCTCAGGAAAGAGAAAGAACTTTGTAGGCATCACAGAGCTTTGGAGTGGCGTGCTCGCGCTTTGTCAATGCAGGCTCCAGTCACTGTGCAGCATGTACTGGGCTGCAGCTTGGCCTAACAAAACAAAAAGAGATCAAACGTCTGGAGGGGGGGGAGATGATTAATAGAGGGTGGCGGGGATTGAATTAAAGATTCTTAATGCTGAGCCCAGCACTGGGGTAAGCTGCAGGGGTCAGAACCTGGGGGTCAACCCCGGGTCAGCAGCACTGCAGGCCTCAGGCCTCGGCGCTCAGTTAAAACAAACCCCTCCCCTCTCTCTCTCTCTCTCTCTGCTCCATCTCCCACCCCGGGCCACTCACCCCTCGTCCTCCTCATTCTTGCTGGCGTTGATCTTTGAGCCTTCCACTTCCTTCACCGGGGCAGGCAGTGGTGGAGGAGCCGTGCTCGCCGCCTGCTGCTGATCCCGGCTCCCGTCCCCCAGGCGACCCGAGGCCTGGCCGCCGGCCTCGCCGCCGCCGCCGCCTCCTCCTCCGGCCGCCCCACTTTTCACCTCGACGCCTCCGCCACCGAACGAAGCCTCGCTCGCCCCCTGGCCGCTGAAGCTGTAGAAGGCGCCGTCGAAGCCATCGGCGGCCGCCCCGGAGCCGCCGTTTTCCGCGAATTGACCCGCGTCCGCCATCTTGAGAAACCTCGGAGAACAAACCGCGGGGAGGGGGCGGGGCCAAGACCATGGGGCGGGGCCAATGCCACGGGGCGGGGGGGGGGGGGGTTGACGGTCGCTGGGAGGGAGGGCGTGGCTCTGGGCGGGTGGTGATCGAGTGGGCGTGTCTGTGGGCGGGACCGCTGAGTGGGCGTGGTGAGGACAGGGGGCGGAGCAATGCTGGGAAATCGCTGCAGATGCTCAGCGGGTCCGGCAGCATCTGTGGAGAGGGAATTTGCCATTTTGGTGAGGCCAAGATTGAACCATGATTTGGAGATACCGGTGTTGGACTCAGGTGTACAACGTTAAAAATCACACAACACCAGGTTAAACCTGTTGGACTATAATCTGGTGTTGTGTGATTTTTAACTTTAGGATTGAACCAGGTTGTGTTTCACGCAACTATGGTTCACACTTAAAATGAAGTTAAAAGTCACTTAACACCAGGTTATAATCCAACAACAGGTTTATTTGGAAGTACAAGCTTTCGGAGCGTTGCTCCTTCGTCAGGTAGCTAGTCCGAAAAGTTGATTCTCCTGCTCCTCAGATGCTGCCTGACCTGTTGTGCTTTCCCAGCACCGCACTCTCCATTCTGATCTCCAGCATCTGCATTCCTCACTTTCTCCTAACTTGTGACCTGCTACCTGTCGAAGGAGCAGCGCTAGGAAAGCTTGTACTTCCACATAAACCTGTCGGATTATGACCTGGTGTTGTGTGATTTTTAACTTTGTCCACCCCAATCCAACACCGGCACATCCGCATCATCAGTTGAATCAAAACTGTCATCACATAGAGACAAAAAAAAAAGTGCAGTTGCTGGAATCCACAGGAGGCTGGAAGAACACAGCTAGCCAGGCAGCATCTTCCCAAAACATTGGTCTGTCCACCTCCTGATGCTGAGTCAAGGTTAGAGTCTTGCTGGAAATGCACAGCAGGTTAGGCAGCATCTGAGGAGCAGGAAAATCAACATTTTGGGCAGGAGCCCTTCACCTGGAATCATCAGCATCTAATCTCCAGCATCACTTTCACCTCCTGATGCTGCTTGGCTTGCTGTGTTCTTCTCGCCTCCTGAGCATTTCAGCATCTGCAATCCTCATTATCTACCGCTATTACACACTATTTTTAGCCACTAACAGTCTCCATTAACAGCTATTCACCCTCCTAGCCAGATTATTATCTACTCCTTTATCTATCCAACTGTTCTTCTCTCTCTTTGGGATGTATCCCGATCTATTGTGGACTCGTTGGGCAGTTAGGCCTGTTTCCATGCTGTAGGGAATCTCATGAAACCTATCATTTACTCCTTACCCCCTCACCCCATCCTATCTTCTGCATATAAACCAGCAACTTCTGTTTTTGTTTCTGATTTACAGCATTCATGATTCTTTCAGTTTTTAAACCGACATTTTCCTAGCTACCATCAGTTCTGAGAAAGTATCACTGGACCTAAAACACTAACTCTGATTTTTCTTCACAGAAGCTACTAGAACTGTTGAGGCTTTCCATAAACTTCTGGCCACATAAATGATCAGCTACCTCTTCTCAAATCAGAGTTTGGAGTTCCTGCTTTTAATTTGATTTATTATAGTCAGGTGTATCTAAGTCCAGTGAAAAGATTAGATTACTTACAGTGTGGAAACAGGCCTTTCGGCCCAACAAGTCCACACCGACCCGCCGAAGCGCAACCCACCCATTCCCCTACATTTACCCCTTTACCTAACACTACGGGCAATTTAGCATGGCCACTTCACCTAACCTGCACATCTTTGGACTGTGGGAGGAAACCGGAGCACCCGGAGGAAACCCTTGCAGACACGGGGAGAATGTGCAAACTCCACACAGTCAGTCGCCTGATTCGGGAATTGAACCCGGGTCTCTGGCGCTGTGAGGCAGTAGTCCTAGCCACCGTGCTGCCCACAAACAAAAGCTTTGTTTTGCGAGCAGTACAGGTAGATCATAGCAAACCAGGACATACAGGTACTTAGATAAAGCAAAACATACAGGTTACAACTGTACAGGAGGTGTGCAAAACAAGATTAATGTTATTTGAAATTAGAGAGCCCATTCTCGACTCAGTTAATTCAGCACTCCAATAACAGCAGAGAAAAAGCTGTTCTTGAAACTGTTGGTACTTGTGTTCAAGCTTCTGCATCTTCTGCCAAATGGAAGAGGTTACAAGAGAGCATTACGTGGTGGGAGGGGGTCTTTGATGACGTTGGCACCTTACTGCAGCAACGAGACATCCAGATGGAGTCCATGGATGGAAGGCTGCTGTCTAAAACTCAAACTGTAGAGATTAAACAAGGTAAAAGATGGCAGACAAATAGGACCAGTTCAAGTATGGGCAAATTTGGATGATGGCTCTGTTTCTGTACCATATGACTTGCTGAGTTCCTCCAGCAACTTCTTTATTTATATCTGATTTCCAGCATCTGTAGTCTTTTGGTTTATGGGGAGGTAATGTAGTGGAAAGGCTGGTGTATGGGGTGGGGGTAGTGGTGATGATGAAGTATACGCTGGGATCAGGGGTGATGGAGGTGCCATGGATGAACGTGTGTGGCCACGGAAAGGTCATGGCAGGGGAGGGGCAGGGACACAGTGAAAGGGCGGGCAAGAAGGGCTGAGGGGCAGGGTATTTATGAAGGGCACTGGGCAATAAGAATGGGGTGGGGAAAGGGATGGTAAGGGATAGGGCCAAGGAGTAAGTGGGTTGGGTCGGTAGTGGGGGGCGCGGGTAAGTAGGAAGGCACAGGGGAGAGATGGTGCAAGAGTATAAGTGGGTGTGAGCATTGAAAGGGGAGGGGGCCGGGATTAAGAAAATGGGGTCGAGGGAGGGGTAAGAACAAGGTTTAAAGTGGAGGGCAGGAGCCAGGGGTAAGGAGATGGGGTCCAGGGAGAGCAGAGTCCACAGGTAAACTGGAAGGGTCTTGAGAGGGGTGGGGCCAGGGGTGTGGATGGGGTCTATTGAAGGGTGGGGTCAGATGGCAGGAGGGCGGGGTCTTGAGAGGGGAGGAGCCAGAGGTGAAATGGGTGGGGTCTAGGGATGGGTGGTGCCATGGTGGAAGTGTCTAGGGAGGGATGGGCCCATGAGGTGTTAAGTGAAAGGGAGTAGACAGGCAGGAAGCTGGAAGAAGGGTTACACTTTTGATGCTGCCTGGCTTGCTATGTTCTCCCAGCCTCCTGCCTGTCGACTTTGGACTCCAGCATCTGCAGTCTCTTTGTCTCCAACGGGAAAAGGGGTGGGCCACCTTGCAAGGGGCGTGGCATACTCGAAGTGGGCGGGGTCCTGGTGCCGCCGGCTTGACCCGTCCGATTGACAGCCGGTTGCAGCCAACCAGCCTGCACCTTCTCCACCAATCCCGTCCACATTGGAAGGGGCGGACCGAGAGGGAAGACCAATCGTCGATGGGGGGAAGGCTTATGATTGACACCACTCTGAGCCAATCAATGTCGCACGGATGAAACAATGGGAGCGTAGAAGCCAATCAGTTCGCGTACCTGGAGACGACGGTCCAATCCCCTGGAAGCAAGGGGTGGGGCCTCGACAGCAGTATTGTTTGCTACATTCCATTGATGTTTGCCACGTCCCCATTAGGATCAATGAATGATTCAGAACAGGAAAGGAACCACCACAACCATTGGCAAGGCAACCTTATTAGGCTTTCTATAAAACTGTGGGTGGAGTATAAGTTCCTGTGGGATTGTTGCTGAATAAATCTGAAATCAGATCTGTTAAATGTCTTCATGCCCTTGCCATCTCCACTTAGAGCTTCCACTTCTTTTCAAAGGTCACCTCAGCTATCAGCACAATCCTATTTATTTGTTCTCTTTCTATAAAGACGATTGCAGATCGCTTCACAAGGAGATACCTTCCTTATTTCACGCCTCCCCTTCCTTTTATAAATACTCAATTCCATTTTAAAATCATTGGATTTTGTTTCAGTGGTGTATTTCCTACTGTGCAATGTCAGTGTTCTCCACATTTTGCTTCAGATGTCTAATGTTTGCTGTTTTCAGATTCCACCTGAAAGTTCAGTAACCAAAGGACACAGCTTTCACATTGAAAGAGATTCTAAATGAGTCCAAAGAATTGTCAGAGGCACGGTGGTTGAATGACTTACTTCTGTGCTGTAATTTTCTATCAATAATATATCATCTAGGCATATCAAATAACATATATAACTCCAGTAACTCATTGGCTCATTAACTACTACTATCAAGAGGTAGAAAAGACAATTGTGTTTCCATGAAGGGACTGTGCCATGGAACAACTGTTTCTTCATCCAGAGGCTGCGTTATTAGCATTGTTGTATAAGGAAATAAATTTGAACATGAGCCTTCTCGCTTAGAGGGAGAGGCACTACCATTGCACCCCTGAGTACACATTATATGCTGACAATTTTGACTTGGAAAATTGAATTGGATGGTGCAATGTATAACATTCAACAACACAACCTTACATAATAAAACATCTCAAGACTTTTCACAGGTAAATTATGGTCAAAGGAGGTTTTTTTTTGAAGCAGCATCCTAAAGGAGAAAAGTCATAGAGTCATAGAGATGTACAGCATAGAAACAGACCCTTCGGTTCAACCTGTCCATGCCGACCAGATATCCCAACCCAATCTCGTCCCACCTGCCAGCACCCGGCCCATATCCCTCCAAACCTTTGAGATGTAGAGATTTAGGAAAGGATGCTTCATGTTTATGGAACTAGAAGACGCACATTCGGAATAAAAGCTGACAACGTCATATTGCTACTTCGTGATCTACTTTTATTTCACTTTATAAATGTTGCATTGCTCTCTGTGGATGTTCGATTGACAGCAGAAAATCCTTTTAAAAAATGAGATACTTCACCAATCCAATTCATCAGATAATGAGACATTCGATTCCAGCCACTCAATGGCACTGTGTTGCAACAGAGCATATGGTGTAACTGCAACGTATCCCCAAGCCAGAACTTCACATTTTCCAATTATGACCCCAACTTGAAGCTTGAAAATTCCTGTGAGAATTGTGAGATGAGGGGGCCTGTGGGAGGAAAGGTTATCTGTTCGACAGGGACCTGTTATAACTTGGTCAGAGTTCCACTGCTGCCTCAGAACTTAGAATTTCCGTCTGTGTGGGATCCCGACTCCTACTCTGGGAAATTCTATTCTAGACAGTTATAATGATCAGGGAAAATAAAAATTACAGTTAACAAACAATGTTATTGAGCTTTGATTACAGTGAATGAGAGTTTTGTAAAAACTGAACATTTACTGACTATCCCTTAACAGTCCAATATTCCAACCACACTTAGAAATGTCAAAGCTTTGCCTGAAAGTTGTGGATGTAGATTAAATCGATGCATTCAAGAAGGAATTAGATGATTACTTGGATAGAAGTAGTCTGGAGAGATATGAGGAAAAGGCAGGACACAAGGCAATGATGATTGTTTGCAGAGCCGGTGCAGGCACAATGGACTAAACAGCAACCTTCTGCACTGAAACAATCTTGTGATTTTGTCCTGGATGTCCCACCCATCACATTTATTCTGTTATGTGTGTGTATGTGAAATAAATTATACCACCATGTGTTTTTGTAAAGCTTGGAATTGTTGTATAAGGTAATGGTTCTGAATGAGTTAATATTTGAACAATACTAAGTTCTGCCCAGTTTAATAACAACACAAAGCCTCTGGGTACTATGGCACAGTCCCTTCATGGAAACACAACTGTCTAGTAAATGCAGAGGGTGGTACGTGTATGGAATGAGCTGCCAGAGGAAGTGCTGGCGGCAGGTACAATTGCAACATTTAAGAGGCATCTGGATGTATATGAATAGGAAGGGTTTGGAGGGATATGGGCCAGGTGCTGGCAGGTGGGTCTAGATTGGGTTGGGATATCTGGTCGGCGTGGACGGGTTGGACCGAAGGATCTGTTTCCATGCTGTACATCTCTATGACTCTATGACTATGACTATACCTCTTGTTAGTAAAAGTTAACGAGCCAATCAGTTACTATAAGTGTATATATGATTAAGATGATTAAGATTAACCAAATTTTGTTATGAAAGACATGTGCCTCTTCAGCTGAGACTTACTCATGGTCCAACCTACACCACAAACTACTGAACAGCTCCTTAGATGACCATAGGAAGGAGAATTGGTGGCCACTTTGTTTTTCTTTGTTCTTGCTTGCAATGTGATCATCGCTACATTTGTGGCCTTTGAACAGAGTGGCTCTCTACAAGGGTCAACCATGTTCCAGACCAGTTGAGGATGACAGATTTCCTTTCCTAAAGAACAGTGTTGATGGGTTAGGATCTTTATGATAATTGAAAGTAGTTACACCAGACTATTAATTCCAAATTTTTTTGTACTGAATTCAAATTTCATCATCTGCTGCTGTGGCAATTGAACCCATCACTCTGGATTCCTGATGAAGGGATCATACCAGAATCATCGATTCTCCTGCTCCTCGGATGCTGCCTGGCCTTGATTACTAGTCAGTGTCACTACCTTTCTGTCACTGTCTTCCCTAAAGGTTAAATATTAGACAGAATCCAGGCATATACTTTTCCAGTTTTATTCCAACCGACATACCAATTCCAACCCCACTGACTGCATGTTCCCAATACAGAGACACACATACATTATATATTATTGCAAAATGTATATGCCAATTCAAGTTCTCAACAAATTATTCCCTCATTAACATACAGGCCATCGTCTGTTTCCGAGTTCCATTTTGCCTCAGGCATCCTTGCAAGACCCTACTGCCTAATACCTGCAGCATTCTACCCCAAACTCCCCAACCTCAAGTCACCAGTAGCATCAATGTGTTATACAACAGAAGTAACAAGTTAAAATGTGTGGTGCTGGAAAAGCACAACCAGTCCGACACCCAACTTCCTGATGAAGAGCTTAATGCTCAAAACTTCGACTCTGCTGCTCCTCGGATGATGCCTGACCGGCTGTGCTTTTCCAGCACCACATTTTTTGACTCTGATCTCCAGCACCTGCAATCCTCACTTTCTCCTAGGAGTAACAAGTTACTCTGTCTGGTTTCTAATTGCAGATTGAACCCATCAGAGAAGTTTGATTTGGTCAGAACTCATTTGGAGAACTGCATTCTGTTCTGGATTCAGCAAAGATATACTGATCTTGGAAGGTACTCCAAAGGTTAAATTATAAATTCTATATAAATTATAAATTGTACAGATTGATGATTCTTAAAATGAGGTCAGTGGAGTGGGCCAGCTCTCTCACTTAGGAGCTGTGTAGCATTGACAAACATCAGAAATGACTGAACATTCTGATCAATTTAATGCTTCATCAACCAATACTTAATGAGCTCACCTGACCTCTCTTCAATGTTACTACTATTGGTTAATCCAAAGGTTCCTCAATGTGCTACAGGACTACCCACAATTCCTGAAATCAGCTGCTCTTGGTCATTGAAAAAAAAAACTTTCTTGAGAGCTCGCTTCCTAAAATGGCAATGGAACAGAGTCTATGAACATTTTCAGGTGGGGTGGATGGATTGTTGGTAATGAAAGGCATGGAGGTCAAGGTTATCGGGGATAGGCAGGAACATGAACTTCAGGTTGCAATCAGATCAGGCAAGAGCTTATTGATAGTGGAGCAGCTCTGAGGGTGATCAGCCACCATGATGTGAGCAGGGTATCCAGATTTGATGAAGCAATAATTATTTTAGTTCCTGTTTCAATAGACGTTTATCACAACTCTGTCTGTACATATGCTACTATCACATGCAGCACTTGATCTAACCTATTCAGTTACCAAGAGTAGCATGCTTCCATCAGCGTGTCATGCTTCTAGAGGCCCGAGTTAAGATGGGAACCAAGACCTCACACGCTGAGCTACAGTGACAATGTCAAGAGCATTTATTTTTGTTGATTCATCGATGGGATTTCAGTGTCACTGACTGGGCCAGCATGCATTGCCTGTCCTGAAGAATCAACCACATTGTTGTGGTCTGGAGTCAGATGTAGGTCATCTCCGATACGCATGGCAGATTCCCTTCCCTGAGGAGCATTGGTGAACCAAATAAGTTGTAAAACACAAGAAAAAGCTATATTGCTGCAATTTGACTAGGTTTTATTTCAAGTTTCACCATCTGCATTGGAATTTGAAGCCACATTCCCAGAACATCCATCAAAGATTCTGAATCACAAGTCCAATGACATTATCACGTCATCACCTTCCTTATTAAAGATATACTGCATACTAACTGTGAGACATAAGAAAGTGGGGAGACTGAGTGGTATGCTACTGCTCCTGACCCAAACGATTGTTATGGAGATGATCATAAAAAGAAATTGATATTTCAATATATCAGGTTTTCTTCAGCTAAAACTAAAAAACACAAACACAAAATCTCAGCAGCTCTATCGAGTTAATGTTTCGGATATCCAGGTTATACCATACTTTCCTTGATTTAAGGGTCTGTCCCACATGGGCTATGCAGTCAATAGTTTATCAGATGTCGCAGCCAACCAGGTCCCATAAAGAGAAATACTGCAAGTGATCCCCATGTTTTTGTTAGTCAACAATTAAATCCCAGTCAGTATGGGTAGCATTGCTCACTGCTCACAATGTCAAGGACCCGGGTTCCAGTCCAGCCTCAGGCGACTATCTGTGTGGAGTTTGCACATTCTCCCCGCTTTCTGATGGATGCTCTGTTTCCTCCAACAGTCCAAAAAGACGTGCAGGTTTAGTGGACTAGCCATGGTAAATATGCCCAGCCTCAGATATCCCCACCCCCAATAATGGAAGAGCCCAACACATTAGTGCAAAAGATAGGGCTGCAGCATTTACAGCAATCTTCAGCCAGAAGTACTGAGTAGATGATCCATCACAGTCTCTTTCAGCATCACAGATACTAGCCTACAGCCAATTTGATTCGGTCCACGTGATATCAAAAAACAGTTGGAGGCAGTGGATGGGCCCTGACAACATTCTGCCATTAACACTGAAGACTTGTGCTCCACAACTTGCCTGAAGAAGGGCTCATGCCCGAAACGTCGATTCTCCTGCTCCTTGGATGCTGCCTGACCTGCTGCGCTTTTCCAGCGACACATTTTCAACCCCCCTCCCCTACCCCCAACCAAAACTTTCACTAACACCTCTCACCTCATCACCAACATCCACCATTACACCAACACCCCTGCATTCTCCCAACTTATAGATTTCACCAGAAACTCCTGACCAAAAAAAATGGGGTCATCATGGAAAAAGTTTGGAAAGCACTGGACTGGACAGAGTGTATTCCGACTACTATGAGATGGAGGCTGTGCACGGTTTACTGCAGACAGAATCTGCTCTATATCAAACAGCAGAGTCAATTTGACAGGAAAGACTAAAGAACATCAAATCAAACTGATTCTCCACATATTTTAGCCAAACAATCTACTTAATCAAAAATCATGACTGAAACTACAGCAGAGCATGCTGCTTAAAGAATGAGTATTTCTTGAGGAAAGTGCAGTGAGTGGGCGACAGCAATATAAACACAGAAAATGTATACATTCAATCCCAAATAAGCACATCAGTGCAGTCTCCAGAGACGATGACCTGATCATCAAAGCAGCCATAAACACACAATTCAACTCATTCCAACTTTCCAGCAATTTCTTTGGACATGATGAACACAAGACACATTCTGTTGCTGAGGAGGTGATGGGTTTGAAGATTTCACACTTGACCTGGTATTGTTCTCCGCACGAGGGTTGCAGTTTGGATGAGGAGCTAATTTGTCTTTCCAATTAACAGAAACGAAGGGACCTCTTGTGCGTACATTACCAGCATTTTATTTCTGAACTTCCCTGGATAGAGCAATTCCAACAGAATAAATGAAGAAGTACATCTTTTCTTTAAAGGACCAATGCTACTTGAGGGAGCACTTTCCAACAGTCCTCTTTGACTTGTTTCATGTGGTGGGGGTTAGGGAAAAGCACATCACTTACACACCCGTTCCTTCAGATGGAGCAGAAACTCATAGTATGACATTGCTGTCTCAGTGCGGTCATCAACCAGGCGCTTAATGAACACGGAGCGTGAGGTGCTGTCATCCCTAGAAAAGAAGAGAGATCAACAGAATCAATCAAGGCAGAAATTATATATTGTTGTTCCCCAGAAGATACTTGGGAATTTCTCACCCAGAATTTGACAAACATCATTTAGGAATACTCCTGAAACCATCTTGTGACAGTTTCCTACATTAAAGACACTGCATAAATTACCTTGAGTCTATTATACCTGCGAGGAGAAAGTGAGGGCTGCAGATGCTGGAGATCAGAGCTGAAAATGTGTTGCTGGAAAAGCGCAGCAGGTCAGGCAGCATCCAAGGAGCAGGAGAATCGACGTTTCGGGCATAAGCCCTTCTTCAGGACTTATCCATTTAGCTCCATTGCTCCACTTTTTCCCATTGCCCCAGATTTCTTTTCTTTTCAAATGTTTATCAAGTCTCTTTTGAAAGTTACTGCTGGATCTACTATCATTGCCCTTTGTGCATCGCATAAGTCATAGAGTTATAGAGTCATAGAGATGTACAGCATGGAAACAGACCCTTTGGTCCAACCTGTCCACGCCGACCAGATATCCCAACCCAATCTAGTCCTGCCTGCCAGCACCCGGCCCATATCCCTCCAAATCCTTCCTATTCATCTACCCATCCAAATGTCTCTTAAATGTTGCAATTGTACCAGCCTCCACCACTTCCTCTGGCAGCTCATTCCATACACGTACCACCTTCTGCTTGAAAAGGTTGCCCCTTAGGTCTCTTTTATATCTTTCCCCTCTCACCCTAAACCTATGCCCACTAGTTCTGGACTCCCCGATCCCAGGGAAAAGACTTTGTCTCTTCATCCTATCCATGCCCCTCATAATTTTGTAAACCTCTATAAGGTCACCCCTCAGCCTCCGACGCTCCAGGGAAACAGCCCCAGCCTGTTCAGCCTCTCTCTATAGCTCAAAACCTCCAACCATGGCAACATCCTTGTAAATCTTTTCTGAACCCTTTCAAGTTTCACAACATCTTTCCGATAAGAAAGAGACCAAAATTGTACACAATATTCCAACAGTGGCCCAACCAATGTCCTGTACAGTCACAACATGACCTCCCAACACCTGTACTCAATACTCTGACCAATAAAGGAAAGCATACAAATGCCTTCTTCACTATCCTATCTACCTGCGATTCCACTTTCAAGGAGCTATGTACCAGTACTCCAAGGTCTCTTTGTTCAGCAACACTCCCTAGGAACTTACCATTAAGTGTATAAGTCCTGCTAAGATTTGCTTTCCCAAAATGCAGCACCTCGCATTTATCTGAATTAAACTCCATCTGCCACTTCTCAGCCCATTGGCCCATCTGGTCAAGATCCTGTTGTAATCTGAGGTAACCCTCTTCGCTGTCCACTACACCTCCAATTTTGGTGTCATCTGCAAACTTACCTCCTGTACCTCTTATGCTTGCATCCAAATCATTTATGTAAATGACAAAAGGTAGAGGGCCCAGCCTTGTGGCATTCCACTGGTCACAGACCTCCAGTCTGAAAAACAACCCTCCACCACCACCCTCTGTCTTCTACCTTTGAGCCAGTTCTGTATCCAAATGGCTAGTTCTCTCTTTATTGCATGAGATCT
Source organism: Chiloscyllium plagiosum (assembly GCF_037043375.1). Lineage (NCBI taxonomy): Eukaryota > Metazoa > Chordata > Chondrichthyes > Orectolobiformes > Hemiscylliidae > Chiloscyllium > Chiloscyllium plagiosum. The sequence continues at coordinate 7,500,763 of NW_028270181.1, forward strand.
AATCCTGCTAATCAGTCTCTCATGGGGAACCTTGTCAAATGCCTTACTGAAGTCCATATAGATCACATCTCCTGCTCTGCCCTCATCAATCCTCTTTGTTACTTCTTCAAAAAACTCAATCAAGTTTGTGAGACATGATTTCCCACGCACAAAGCCATGTTGACTATCCCTAACCAGTCCTTGCCTTTCCAAATACATGTACATCCTGTCCCTCAGGATTCCCTTCAGCAACTTGCCCACCACCGAGGTCAGGCTATAGTTCCCTGGCTTGTCTTTACCGCCCTTTTTAAATAGTGGCACCACGTATGCCAACCTGCAGTCTTCAGGCACCTCACCTGTGACTATCGATGATACAAATATCTCAGCAAGAGGCCCAGCAATCACTTCTCTAGCTTCCCACAGAGTTCTCGGGTACACCTGATCAGGTCCTGGGGATTTATCCACCTTTAACTGTTTCAAGATATCCAGCACTTCCTCCTCTGTAATCTGGACATTTTGCAAGATGTCACCATCTATTTCCCGACAGTCTATATCTTCCATATCCTTTTCCACAATAAATACTGATGCAAAATATTCATTTAGTATCTGCCCCATTTTCTGTGGCTCCACACAAAAGCCGCCTTGCTGATCTTTGAGGGGCCCTATTCTCTCCCTAGTTACCCTTTTGTCCTTAATATATTTGTAAAAACCCTTTGGATTCTCCTTAATTTTATTTGCCAACGCTACCTCATGTCCCTCTTTTGCCCTCCTGATTTCCCTCTGAAGTATACTCCTACTGCCTTAATACTCTTCTCAGGATTCACTCGATCTATCCTGTCTATACCTGACATATGCTTCCTTCTTTTTCTTAACCAAATCCTCAATTTCTTTAGTCAGCCAGCATTCCCTCTACCTACCAGCCTTCCCTTTCACCCTGACAGGAATATACTTTCTCTGGATTCTTGTTATCTCATTTCTGAAGGCTTCCCATTTTCTAGCCGTCCCCTTACCTGCGAACATCTGCCTCTAATCATCTTTCAAAAGTTCTTGCCTAATACTGTCAAAATTGGCCTTTCTCCAATTTAGAACTCCAGCTTTTAGATCTGGTCTATCCTTTTCCATCACGATTTTAAAACGAATAGAATTATGGTCGTTGGCCCCAAAGTGCTCCCCCACTGTCCCCTCAGTCACCTGCCCTGCCTTATTTCCCAAGAGTAGGTCAAGTGTTGCACCTTCTCTAGTAGGTACATCCACATACTGAATCAGAAAATTGTCTTGTACACACTTAAGAAATTCCTCTCCATCTAAACCTTTAACACTATGGCAGTCCCAGTCGATGTTTGGAAAGTTAAAATCCCCTACCATAACTACCCTATTATTCTTACAGATAGCTGAGATCTCCTTACAAGTTTGTTTCTCAATTTCCCTCTGACTATTGGGGCGTCTATAATACAATCCCAATAAGGTGATCATCCCTTTCTTATTTCTCAGTTCAACCCAAATAACTTCCCTGGATGTAATTCCGGGAATATCCTCCCTCAACACAGCTGTAATGCTATCCCTTATCAAAAATGCCATTCCCCCTCCTCTCTTGCCTCCCTTTCTATCCTTCCTGTAGCATTTGTATCCTGGAACATTAAGCTGCCAGTCCTGCCCATCCCTGAGCCATGTTTCTGTAATTGCTATGATATCCCAGTCCCATGTTCTTAACCATGCTATGAGTTCATCTGCCTTCCCTGTTAGGCCCCTTGCATTGAAATAAATGCAGTTTAATTTATTAGTCCTACCTTGTCCCTGCCTGCCCTGACTGTTTGACTCACTTCTGTTCTCATCTGTACCCGTCTCAGATCGATCTCTTTCCTCACTATCTCCCTGGGTCCCACTTCCCCACCTTACTAGTTTAAATCCTCCCAAGCAGTCCTAGCAAATTTCCCTGCCAGTATATTAGTCCCCTTCCAATTTAGGTACAATCCGTCCTTCTTGTACAGGTCACTTCTACCCCAAAAGAGATTCCAATGATCCAAAAATGTGAATCCTTCTCCCATACACTAGCTCCTCAGACATGCATTCATCTCCTCTATCCTCCTATTCCTGCCCTCACTAGCTCATAGCACTGGGAGTAATCCAGATATTACTACCCTTGAGGACCTCCTTTTTAAATTTCTGCCTAACTCTCTGTAATCTCCCTTCAGAATCTCAACCTTTTCCCTTCCTATATCATTGGTTCCAATGTGGGCAATGACCTCTTGCTGGCCCCTCTCCCCCATGAGAACATTCTGCACCCTCTCTGAGACATCCTTGATCCTGGCACCTGGGAAACAACACACCGTTCTGCTTTTTCTCTGCTGGCCACAGAAACGTCTGTCTGTACCCTGGACTACAGAATCCCCTAACACAATTGATCTCTTGGAAGCCGACGTACCCCTTGTTGCATTAGAGCCAGTCTCAATACCAGAAACTTGGCTGTTCGTACTACGTTCCCCTGAGAATCCATCACCCCCTACATTTTCCAAAACAGCATACCTGTTTGAAATGGGTATATCCACAAAAGACTCCTGCCCTAGGTGCCGACCTCTCTTACCCTTCCTGGAGTTAACCCATCTATGTGACTTTATCTGAGACTTTTCCCCCTTCCGATAACTGCCATCCATCACATACTGTAGCTGTTGCAAATTCCTCATCACTTCTATCTGTCTCTCCAACCGATCCACTCGATCTGATAAGATTCGCATCCAACAGCATTTATGGCAGATACAATCCGCAGTAACCCTTAAACTTTCTTTATACTCCCACATCTGACAAGAAGTACATATCACTGTAAAGGCCATTTTTGCTACTTCACAATCTACAGACCCAGAAAATAACACCATCTTATTCCTCTACAACATACTGCCCCAGGTTAAATTAAGAGCTATGGCTTATATTTTAAGTTTAATCAAGAGTCTTGTATTAAAAAAATGTCTTCTGCTAATTATCTTAAACCTGCATCCCCTGGTTACTCAACCATCCAGTTCATTACACTGTGAATGGCAGACAAGATTTTGAAAACCTCCATAGAATCCCTACAGTGTGGAAACAGGCCATTCGGACCAACAAATCTACATCGACCCTCTGAAGAACATCCCACCTACACCCATCCACCTACCCTATCCCTGTAAACCTGAATTTCCTATGGCTAACCACCTAGCCAACATATCCCTAGACACAACGGGTAATTTAGCACGGCTAATCCACCAATCCTGCATATCTGTACTGTGGGAGGAAACCAGAGCACCCGGAGGAAACCCACGCAGACACGGGGAGAATGTGCAAACTCCACACAGACGGTCACCTGAGGCTGGAATCAAACCCGGGTCCCTGGCACTGTGAGGCAGCAGTGCTAACCACTGAGCCACCATGCTCTATGATATCTTGATATGGCCTCTCCTCGGGAGTATAATCCCAGCATTTGAACATACATAAATAGAATTCACAGCACAGACGCTCACAAGGTGCAAGGAGGTGGTGGTATCTTGGTAATGTCATGGACTAGTTAATCCATAGACACAGGTGAATGTTCTGGTGATGTGGATACAAATCCCACCATGGCAGATAGTAAAGTATGGAATTAAAAGAAATTAGCCTCATGACAATGATGTAACCAATAATAATTGTTGTAAGCACCCAACAGGTTTACTAACCAGCCTTGGGGGAAGCAAATCTGCCCTGTTTACCTGGTCTGGCCTATATGTGACTTCAGGCGAAAGTGAGGACTGCAGATGCTGGAGATCAGAGTCAGGATTAGATTTTTCCTGCTCCTCGGATGTTGCCTGACCTGCTGTGCTTTTCCAGCACCACTCTAATCTTGACTACATGTGACAACATTGCAGAAAATATGGAGGCATTGAATTGAGGGCGATTTTGCAGTTTGGATCAGAAATTGGCTACTTGTAAGAAGACAGAGGGTGGTGGTTGATGGGAAATGGTCATCCTGAAGTTTAGTTACTAGTGGTGTACCGCAAGGATCTGTTTTGGGTCCACTGCTGTTTGTCATTTTTTTTAAATGCCCTGGATGAAGGCGTAGAAGGGTGGGTTAGTAAATTTGCGGATGATACTAAAGTCAGTGAGTTGTGCACAGTGCGAAAGGATGTTTCAGATTACAGAGGGACATAGATAAGCTGCAGCGCTGGGCTGAGAGGTGGCAAATGAAGCTTAATGCAGAAAAGTGTAAAGTGATTCATTCTGGAAGGAGTAACAAGTATGCAGAGTACTAGGCTAATGGTAGGATTATTGGTGGTGTAGATGAGCAGAGAGATCTTGGTGTCCATGTACATAGATCCCTGGAACTTGCCACCTCGGTTGATAGAGTTGTTAAGAAGGCATACGGTGTGTTAGCTTTTCATAGTAGAGGAATTGAGTTCCAGAGCCATGAGGTCATGCTGCAGCTGTACAAAACTCTGGTGTGGTGGCACTTGGCGTATTGCATACAGTTCTGGTTGCCACATTATAGAAAGGATGTGGAAGCTTTGGAAAGGGTTCAGAGAAGATTTACCAGGGTCTTACCTGGTATGGAGGGAAGGTCTTATGAGGAAAGGCTGAGGGACTTGAGGCTGTTTTCCTTAGAGAGAAAAAGGTTAAGAGGTGACTTAATAGAGGCATACAAGATGATCAGAGGATTAGATAGGGTGGACAGTGAGAGCCATTTTCCTCGGATGGTGATGGCTAGCACGAGGGGATATAGCTTCAAATTGAGGGGTGATAGATATAGGACAGATGTCAGACTTAGGTTCTTTACTCAGAGAGTAAGAAGGATATGAAACACCCTGCCTCTAACAGTAGTAGACTTGCCAACTTTATGAGCATTTAAATGGTCATTAGATAAACATATGGGTGAAAATGGGATAGTATAGGTTAGATGGGCTTCAGATTGGTTTCACAGGTCAGCACAACACCAAGGGCCAAAGGCCTGTACTGCACTGAAATATTCTATGTTCAAATACAGTTAAAATTGAGCTGTGAGAACAATTGTATCTTGTGGGTATTTACAGAACCCATCCACCTAGCCGATCCCCGTAAACCTGAATTGCCTATGGCTAACCCACCTAGCCACCCAGTTTGAGGGTAATTAGGGAGGGATAATGAATGCTGGCCTCACCAGCAACACCCAAATCCCATATCTGAGTAAAGGGAAAATAAGGGCAGGGGGTTATTCCTAAACCAACGCTGAAAAACACGATCAAATCAAACCGAATGTGGAGGGGATGTGGGGAGCAGCAGTGAGAGGATCTGGAAAGCAATTGCATTTGATCAGAGGTTTCCTTGCTCAAAGCTAATTGCACCAAGAGCCAGTCTCATACAAACAGAAGATCAAACAAATGTGGAAGAAGTGTAGCCAACCCTTTTTCAAATGCAATTAAATGAGGTTCTGTGAAATCTTGCACTCACTTGATGATGAAGCAAGGTGCATGATAAAGTCTCTCCTTCCTTAAGGATCCCAGGAATGCCTGGATGAGTTTTGAAGCAGGATTCTGCAGAGTGGGAAGTGAGGTCTGTAACACAACAAATATTAACACTTACACTTGCTTAGGATTCTGCAGCATTCATCATACACACAAACACCCTAAGATTTCCTTTGATGTGCTTCTCTAAAGTGTTCCAAACTCCCATCTGGCAAAGACATGGCAATGGAGCAAAGACCATGGGTACACCAAAAACAAACTCACTGTAATGTTACACAATACAGAGTGAAATATAATAGACACTGGGGAGGAAGAAAGTAAGAGCGAGAGAGAGAAGACCTATAGCAATATTGTCGACTCAACTGCCCTCGGGGCAATTAGGGATGGGAAATAAATGCTAGTTTAGCTCGTGATGTCCATTTCCTCTGACTGAATATATAAATAGATTTGGGCTCCAGCTGGAATAATGGGTGCTGTTTATAGTAAAGCTGCAGAGTCCATGCAGTCTGTTGGAAAGTGGAGGAAACCCCTGGGCTGAGGGGAGGGATCGAGCATGAGGTATAAGAAATAGAAACTGTACTCACTGCAGCAAAGGCAATCTTGCAAAACTGTTCAAATTTTGAATTGTTTGGAAACAGTAAATAGAGAATGATTACTTGTAGAGTCATAATGTACAGAAACAGACCAACTTGTCCATGCCAACCAAGTTTCCAAAACTTAACTACTTCCATTTGTCCACATTTGCCCATATCCCTCTAAATCATGTCGAAAAGTGAATATCCCTCTAAACCCAACCCTCTGTTAAACCTAAAACCATGCACTCAAGGAAAACATTAATAGCATAAGATTGCAGCAAGCTTTTTTAAAATAAATGATACACACCTCCATGCATAGAAATCCATCACCTTGTACTCGCCAATTGCAGATGGTAAAATCAAACCTAATTGCTTGCATGATTATTTCTAATGCTGTCACTGCATCTCAAGTAGTTCACACTGTTATTTGAACAGATTTGAATTTGGGGATGTAAATCTGGAAGGGGATTACAATAGTTAGGTTTTTTTTGATAGTGTAGATGCAATGGGCTGAAGGGCCTATTTTGGAGCTGGAGACGTCTAGGATTCCAAGTGAAGCATGATAGGAGGAGGCTTGAATCTTAATTTCATATTAAGATGTGGAATAAATTACCACAAGCAGCTGCTCAGCCAAGAAAGTCACAACATTTAAGAGGCAGTTAGATCTTTTGATGGAAAATATTGAAGGATAGAAAGAGCACTTAACTAGCTTACTATTAAATGCCTTTCTCATATTCGCCTCAACTACTCCGTGCACTAATAAGTTCTATACTGTAACCACTCTCCACATAAGAAAGTCTCGGCTGAAATCCCGTTGGATTTATGAGTGACTATTTTATATTTAACAGTACCTACTTTTGGATTCTTCTGCAAGTGAAAATGTATTTTCCATGTATACTCTATCGGTGGCTCAGTGATTACAGTGGCTCACAGCACCAAGGACCCAGGTTCAATTCCAACTTCAGGCGACTGTCTATCTGGAGTTTACACATTTTCCCCGTGTCTGTGTGGGTTCCCTCTGGGTGCTTCAGTTTCCTCCCAAAGCCCAAAGATGTGTGGGTTAGGTGGATTGGCCACACACTAAATTATTCATAGTGTCCAGGGATGTTCAGGCCACGTAGGTTAGTCTGGGAAATGCAGAGTTAGGATAGTGGAGTGGATCTGGGTGAGATGTTTTCTAAAGGGTTGGTGTGGACTTGATGGGCTGAATGGTCTGCTTCCATACTGTAAGGATTCTATTGAACCCCCACCATAATATTAAATACATGAACCGCAAAAGGTTAGTGTACAGGCACAGAAAGTAATTAGTGAACTTAACAGGATGTTACTGCTTATAGCAGGGGAACTGAATGCAAATGTATGGAAGTTTTTGCTTCAGTTATACAGAACACTGGTGTGAGACTGCATCTGGAGTACAACACACTGTTGGCTTCTATCTTCAAAGGACAGATGTAAGTGCATCAGAAGTAGATCAGCAAAGGTTTACCAGACTAATACCGGGAATGGCAGGTTATCTTATGAGAACAGGTTGGACACACTAGGCCTTGAGTTTAGAAAAATAAAAGGTGTCTTGATTTGAAATATGCAAAGATCCTGAAGGGTCTTGACATGGTTACTGTGGAGAGGATGTTTCCACTTGTGGGAGAGTCTAGAACTAGGGGTCACTGCTAAACAATTTAAGGGGTTGTCCGCTTTAGACAGAGATAATGAGAAAAGTTTTATCTCTGAGAGTTGAGAGTCTTTGGAACTGTCTTCCTCAAAAGGCGGTGAAAGCAAAGTCTTCCACCACCAAAGGCGGGGGAGGGGGAAGGTGGAAACAGGAGTGTGGAGTAATCAGCTCAGCCATGAACTATTGAATGACATAGTAGACTCAGGGATCCAAACAACCTCCTCCTGCTCTTAATTCAAATGTTCATACGTATGCTTCTGTGTAACATCAGTTGGGTCACTCCCTCAGTCTTCCATTTTCTGGAGAAAACTCTGTTCTGTTCTCCTGAATAATCTCTCAGTTCCCTCGTTATTCTGGGAAACCTCCATCGTACTTTCTCCCATCCTGCTTTATAGCAGCAATGGACCAGCACTGTGCACAAAGGTTTAAGTGCAGTAAAGCCTTGCTGAGAATGCAGCTTGGACACACTGAGGAGCGACAGACTTACCAGTGTCCCTGGGAGTGAGGTGTAGTTGTTGACACCCAACACCCCATCCAAGAAGCTGGTGTTACAGTGTCTGCCAACCCAGATGTACAGAACCTGGAGAGAGAAGAACACAGAACGCTGTGGTGAGCCAATAGAATCATAGAATCATAGAGATGTACAGCATGGAAACAGACCCTTCGGTCCAACCCGTCCAGGCCGACCAGATATCCCAACCCAATCTAGTCCCACCTGCCAGCACACGGTCCATATCCCTCCAAACCCTTCCTATTCATATACCCATCCAAATGCCTCTTAAATGTTGCAATTGTACCAGCCTCCACCACTTCCTCTGGCAGCTCACTCCATACACGTACCACCCTCTGCGTGAAAAAGTTGCCCCTTAGGTCTCTTTCATATCTTTCCCCTCTCAAACTAAACCTATGCCCTCTAGTTCTGGACTCCCCAACCCCAGGGAAAAGACTTTGTCTATTCATCCTATCCATGCCCCTCATAATTTTGTAAATCTCTATAAAGTCACCCCTCAGCCTCCGACGCTCCAGGGAAAACAGCCCCAGCCTGTTCAGCTTCTCTCTATAACTCAAATCCTCCAACCTTGGCAACATCCTTGTAAATCTTTTCTGAACCGCTTCAAGTTCCACAACATCTTTCCGATAGGAAGGAGACCAGAATTGCACACAATATTCCAAGAGTGACCTAACCAATGTCCTGTGCAGCCGCAACATGACCTCCCAACTCCTGTCCTCGGTACTCTGACCAATAAAGGAAAGCATACCAAACGCCTTCTTCACTATCCTATCTACCTGCGACTTCTACTACAGCATCCGGCTGAATCAGCAACACTTGTAAATAAGAGCAGAAGAGATGGGAGCAGGACTAGACCATGTGGTCCATCAAGCTCAGCTATTCAATATAATCATTGAATTATTACAATGCAGAAGGACTCTAACTATTTCTCACATCACAGTTGCTTCACGTGCGCATCATTTTATTCCATGTCCTCTTACTTATTTCTTTTCCATGCAGTTACAGCTTCTCCAGACCTACATCCCACGAATACGTAAAAGTAAAATGGGGGCAGAGGAGTGATCCCCAGTGCACTTACCAATAATAATTCCAAAACCAACACTGAGAAACCAAACCATCTGGTCATTACCTTATGGCTGTTTGTACTAGAGATCACTCTTCAGGGTGGCTCAGGGGTTAGCACTACTGCCTTACAGTGCCAGGGACGAAGGTTCGATTCCACCCATATGTGGAGTTTGCACATTCTCCCCATGTCTATGTGGGTTTCCTCCAAGTGCCCCAGTTTCCTCCCACAGACCAAAGATGTGCAGGTTAGGGTGGATTGGCCATGTTCAATTGTTCCGGGGTGTGCAGGCTTCGTGGATTAGCAATGGTACATGCAGGGGTGGGGATGAGTGTGGGTGGGATGCTGTTTGGAGGGTCAGTGCAGACACATTCGTCTAAATGGCCTCTAGCTGCACTGTAGGGATTCTATGTTTCACAAAGTATTGCATTGGCTGTAAAGTGTTGTGAATGTCCTAAGGTGGTGAAAGGTGCTAATTAAATGGAAGCCTTTCCTTATTTTCCTGCTGTTGCTGTCCATTAATATTTTGAGTCACTATATTCCTCTGGGTATGTAGGATAAAAGGATGGAGTTACCAGCAATGCATCAATATTTGCATTCGGCTCCCCATGCACTGTCTGAGGTGTTCTCGGTCATCACCAGAATCTCCAGGTCACCCTTCAGCAACCCCCTCAGATACATGGGTTTCGGGTAGAAGTGAGTCTCGACAGGTAAGTGTGGGTGCCTACCCCTGCCAAGTGAAGCTATAACAGCAGCCTTGTACTCTCAGACATGGATGTGTGTGTCATTGGCTCACGGTAGAGCAAGAGAGCACCCTGTGGCTTCCAATGCCAACCCCCACCAGGGAGTCCTGTCAGAGTGGCAGCTTCTCCCCCCAGATGTCAGATACTGGAACTAGCAACTCAAACTCCTGAGGGAACAATTCCCCTGTCCAGCTTTTTGATTCATGGTTTATTGTTGGCCGGACGTACCACACTTTCCTACGCAACAACCGACACTGCACATTATCATCGGGGTGTTCTGAGTGGTTTCTGGGATGTGACTGGAGGCTAGATTAATGCACATCTGCCTACTCTGGCTTCTGATGGGTTTTCACTTTGTTTTAAGACTTACGTTACCGCAATCGATTAAGAAGGCTCCTTGCAGCGTGAGATTCTCAGCCATGAGCTGAATCAAGGCTGGTTTCTTCATTGTCCCCTTGCCCATTTCCATAGAGGCCTGTCAGCGAGACAAAAAGGGATCAAAAAGAAAGTAGAATTCACCTAATCTCACTGCCTCCATCTCTCTCTTAGCATTGATTGTTTGAAACAGAGGGAAAGGAACCGATCGCACTGCACAGTGACCTAGGCTCTCACATTATCTGCAGGCTCGGAGTTAAGGTAATCATCAATCCTGTACAGATCAGGGTAGACCATCCTCAATACAACGGTCAGTGGCTGTATCATCAGCTGGAACATGGTGAAAACCCGCTCATCCAAGCTCATGGCAGCATCGGTCTGAAAGGCAGGCTGCAGGACAGAATGTAACAGGTCAGGGATCCTTATCAGAGGACACAGGCCACACTACATTTCCCTGACACTGAGCCCCAGACATCTGAAAAAAACTTCCCAACTCCCAACACAGAAGGAGAAACCAACAAAACATACAAATGGTCCAACTTGTCTTGTCTGTCTCACATTGGAACACTCTGCTTTATTTCCAATGTTTATTATTTTTGCTGGTTTTGTTGTGAGAGACACCACTTCCCCTTCACCATTACGCCCCATCCCCAATCTCCCAGATGCCCCCCAAACTGATATTGGGTGTCATGATGTAAAAGAACAAAGGAAAGAATAAATAGGATTAAATGTCTTTATCAAAAAATAACATCAAGACTTCCTGGCCTAAAAAAGACTCTCAAAGTCAGCTCAGCTGTCTCACATTGCCAGGGATCCAGGTTTGATCCCACCCTTAGACAACTGTCTGTGTGGAGTTTGCACTCGTGTCTGCGTCTCTGGGTTTCCTCCTACAGTCCAACGCTGCGCAGGTTAGGTGGATTGGCCATGCTAAATTTTAGCTGATGAAGGACTTTTGCCCGAAACGCCGATTTTCCCGCTCCTCGGATGCTGTCTGATCTGCTGTGCTTTTCCAGCACCACTCTGATCTAAACCATGCTAAATTGCCATATAGTGTCCAGGGATATGCAGGCTAAGTGGGCTAGCCTTGGAAAGTGCAGGGTTACAGGTACAGGGTAGGTCTGGATGGGATGCTCTTTGGAGGGTTGATATGGACCTGATGGCCTTTTGCACTCTAGAGATTCTATAAAGTAAAACAAAACTGATTTCCACAGCTAAATGAAATGCTATAATTCCTGGATATAATTTCTCAGTGACCTAGTATCCTAGGCCAATAAATTTCTTGGAAAAGGGACTGTGTAGACTGCAATCTGGCAGGATGGACACAAGCTCAGCAATTTATAGGCAGTTCTGAAGAGATGGTTCTAATATTCACTCGATAGAGGGAAAGCAGAGGATGGCAAGTTGAATAATAGAAAAGTCATGATGGAAACAGAGAAATGTACACAAGACCCTTGCAGCCAGTTAGCCCGTATCAACCTTCATTCACGTTCCTCACTGTGCTTTATCCATTACATTATCTTCATTTGCATTGCTCACCCAAAAGAAAACTTATTCTGCTCCTAGTTGTCGCTCTAATAAACCCAAAATATTGCAGATACTGGAAATCTGAATTCAAAATAGAAAGTGGAGAAACTCAGCAGGTCTGACAGCATCTGTGGAGAGAGAAACATGAGATAATGTTTCAAATTCAAAATGACTCTTCTTCAGAAGTGTCATCTCTATTTCTGTCTCCACAGGTGCTGCTGGACCTGCTGAGTTTCTCCAGGATGTTTGATTTTTATTTCTGATTTAGCATTACCTGTCTTGGTCATCTTTCTGTACAGTGTGTTTAACAAACTCATTAAATTAGAGAAACCTAACCCTTCCTACTCTTCTTTCCCCGTTTCTGAGATCAAACCTCAGACAGTTATAAATTATGGATTATGGATAAGTATTCCAGCTTGAAATCGTAGACCAGAAATTGATTTTTATTCTTTTTTCTCATCATAAACCAGTAACCACGCATTCACCTTTCAGAGTGAATCCCTAGCTTTCACGGAGTGTGGAAGTGTTTGCTTTGATCATTTACCATTAAAATTCAAACTCATGTGCTTGTATTATTATTGTGCTGTCCCTATCTCTGACCCAGGAGGCCTGGGTTCAAGTCCCACCTGCTCTGAGGTGTGTAATAATATCTCTGAATAGGTTGATTAGAAAATATCAATAAATCCCAGCAGCAAGCTTAGATATGATTCAATGGTGGAAGAGGCTTGAGAGAGCCCTGTTACTGCACCCTATATTTTTTTTAAATTCATTTTGTGATATATGGGCATTGCTGGCTGGCCAGCATTTATTGCCCATCCCTAGTTGCCTTTGAGAAGGTGGGAGTGAGCTGCCTTCTTGAACTGCTGCAGTCCATGTGCTGTGGATTGACTCACAACACCCTTAGGGAGAGACTTCCAAGATCTTGACCCAACGACATTGAAGGAATGACGATATATTTCTGATGCAGGATGGTGAGTGACTTGGAAGGGAACTTGAAGTTGGTGGCGTTCCCGTGTATCTGCTGCCCTTGTCCTTCTAAACAGAAGAGGTCGTGTCATTAAGTCTCATGAAAAGGCTGTACCACCACGATAGGAAAGGGCCGAAAGGCCTCCCACAGTTACTGTGACCTCTCACCTGCTTTAAAAGGGCGAGGATGTACAGTGGCAGTTGTTGTAGGCTACGGGGGATGGTGAACGCAGACTGCTTTGGGCTGCAGGCCGAGGAGCGGTAAGCTACAAGAGCATCAATGAGGACTTTAATCAGCTCATCGCGGGTGGAAGCAAGGCAGAGACTCACTGAACGATCCACAGCTGCAGGGAAACACAGAAAGAGATCATGTGCAGACAAGGACATAGAAACGCTTTCTATAATCTTTTGACTGCAGGAAGCTGGAGGACACCCCAGGCATGTGGAGTTGGCCGCTTTTGAAGACATTTTCAGCTCACCCATAATGAGCCTGAAGGAGTGAATCTCATTACCTTTCAGAAATAGCTTTGAGTAATAGCAGCCACGGCATAAACCTTTAACCTTTACCACCCAGCAATACAAATCCATCTAATTTCCTTGAAAAACAAGGACTTCATCCTTGCTCTTCCCAACAATACTGTGCTAATCTATTGTTCCTTTTGTTTCCTGCTATTCAATAGCATTTCTGTGTTCACCAGCCTCCATGGGCTCCTGGTCCAGCAATAGCTAAAATTTAAAATTTTCATTCTTTCTTTCCCAAATTTTTCTGTAGCCTCACTAAGGGCTTTTGCCCGAAACGTTGATTTTTCCTGCTCCTTGGATGCTGCCTGATCTGCTGTGCTTTTCCAGCACCACTTTAATCTTGACTCACTACTCCCTTTCTCTATCATCTCCTCAAACCGGAAATGTTTACTGCTCTATAATTCCGGCCCATTGAATTGTTCTATTGATGGCAGCTATGCCTGAGCCTTGGAGTACCTGCCCTAATCCCTCTCAACTCCTTAAAATCCATCAACGTTTGCCAAGCCTCAAGGTTGTCAGTTTTAATATCTCTTTACGTGGATCAGTCTATTTTTGTTTGATAACTCTTGTAAGCATTTCCAACATTTTACTACATTAAGGGCACACATGTGGTCCTCGGGTCACAAATGGGTTTTGTTCTCATTCAATTCAATTTGTACACCAGTCAAAACACATTGCACAACAAAACAATGGAGACAGTAAGGACTGCAGATGCTGGAAGCCAGAATCAATAGATATGGAGCTGGAAAAGCACAGCATCAGAGGAGCAGGACATTCAACATTTCCAGCCAAAATCCTTCATCTGAGCTGCTGTGTTTTTCCAGCTCCACATCTATTGGCATGACAATACAAGATTGCTGTTCGTAAGTACAGGCAACATCCATACATTGGATTGTTAAAATTACACCCCCACATTGGGATGGTGTTCATAGATATGAGCCTTTGTAAGTCAGATATTTGTAAATCAGGGTCCCTCGTATGTATAAAGACAGGTTGTTGTTGAACACTGTTGTAGGTCCCACCTTTTCCTTGCTCTGTTATTAACAACCCACCTCAATCCCAGGATATCCTATCAACACCAATCCCTGCCATCAGCACTCATCAATTATTCCAGGGGTGCCCAAGATTGCACTGTCATGAGCCATTAACAGGAACAAGCTTCATTCACCACTTCTGGCATTTTACTCTGCATTCCCAAATATCTCAAGCTGTCTACTGCCAATTGATGTTGAGGTTCCCAATTTGGATATATTTGCCAATGAGATAATGGTTGTGAAAACAGTCCTTTCCAAGCCAACAGACCCAAAACATTCAAACAGCAAATCATAAGCATGAATAGAACTGTATTAGGGTTAGGGTTTGAGTTGGGTTTAGGGTTATCCTGTCCGCTAGCTCCATTTCACTTAGGATCAGACTTTAACATGAGAGCTAAGCACACTAATGGCCCAAAGTTCATGAAGCAACAATTCTTCATTTCACTGGCATCAATTTATTATAAGGATAAGGGGAAATTAAGGTTAAATAAGTATTTACATGAACTGTGGTTTATATTAGTCTGAGGTTTTGTTTGTCTCTCTCCTCCTTCTTCCCATGAATTGTCTTCCCTCAAAGACACTAATTTTTCCAGTTGGACCATTCCAGCTGACCTCCTACCCCTGCTGGTGGAAATACCTGCACACCCACTCGAGCTCCTCTGCTTGGTGCCCTCTCACTATCGCCACCTGCTGCCGGAGGTGAGAAAAGGAGGAGTCTATTCAGCTCCTTGAACCGACTTACAATTCAGTGAGGTGATAGCTGATCTGTATCTTTACTCCATCTTACCTGTTTCAGTTCCATCACCATTGATACCCTCACCTAGCAAATCATTTTCAATTGACCTCCCCTTCCCCAACTTCTCAACTTCAACTATTTAGGGAAGAGGGTTCCAGATTTCTACCATCCTTCATGTGAAGAAGTGTTTTCTGACATCAGAGGAAATAGTTTGTATTTACTAAACACCTCATAACAATAACCAAAAACACCTCAGTTACTCAAGAGAATATAATCTGAGACTATGTGACTTGACCTCATAAATTTAACCCTTTTAACTCAAGTATTACCTCTCAAATGCATAACCATTGCCATCTAGAAGGACAAGGACAGCTCATTGGGGGAGGTGATGATCCAGTGTATTATTGCTAGACTGGTACAGAGACCCAGAGAATGTTCTGAGATCTGGGTTCAAATTCTACAATTGAAGATGGTGGAATTTGAATTTATTGTTTTTTTTTTAAATTGGAAGTAAGAGTCTAAATGATGGCCATTAAACAGTTGCCAGTTATCAGGAAAAAACCCATCTGCTTCACTAATGTCCTTTGGGGAAGGAAATCTGCCATCCTGTTCTCGCCTACCTGTGATTCCAAATCCACAACAATGTGATTGCCTCTTAACTGCCCTCTGGGCAATTTGGGTTGCGCTATAAATGCTGACCCACCGAGCAATGCCTATGTCCCATGAGTAACAAAAATCATTCTGGTTTCAATCCCTCTCCAGGGCTTGCTAGTCATGGAAAGTGCAGGTGGAATGTGCCCAGACAGGTCAATTGTTGTCTTTCCCACACAACTGAGAGCAGGAGAATCTCCTGGTCAGCCATTCTACAGGCAGCAATGGTAAACCACTGCAATGCTTCACATGGACCATACCAATGGCTCAACTACTGGAAATGAAGATGGGAAGCAAGGAAATAGAAAATGGGAGCAGGGGTAGACTATTCAGCCCTTCAAATCTGCTCCCCCATTTCAGTATCAATCTCATCAGATCATCCACTGGTCCCACTTTCTCCCCATAACCTTTGATTCCTTTGGTCCGAGAACTTTCCCTAACTCCTCAAAAACCTTCAATGCTTTAGCTTGAACAGCTTTCTTTGTCAGAACTCTCTGGGTGAAGACATTTCTCCTCATCTCAGCCCTAAATGGTCTACCCCATATCCTTGACCATGACCCTGGGAGAAATCATTCCAAATACCGAGGGGAGGCCACAAGCTGAAAAGCCATGTGTGTGATGTGTCCATTCAATTCTATTTTCTTATCCTCTTTGGGTTACTTCTTACATTGTCACAGTTGACATGATATCTTACCCATTTTTGAAAGAATTCCTGTGATGGCAGCCATATTGGCCCCTGCATAAACCTCACTGAGGGAGCTGACAACCGGAAGGCAGTAAGTGTAGATTCGAACCCGTCGTTCACCTGAAAAACAACCACACTCACAACATCATCCACAATCGACCAAGCTTCTCAAAGACCTCATCAAAAGAACGGAGTTGGGTTGGGGTGTTAACTGAAAAGGTAAGCCTTGGACCACACAAAATTTTCAATATTAAAACTTACTTTATTTCAATTCAGCCAGTCCATAGTCCAGAATATCAATCAAGATATCCCTGGATGGCCTACTGAGAGACCTCTGATTTTTAGCAAAAAGGTAGCAAATTTTATAGTCCTTACGTGCGCAACAATTTCATACTTTTTCGTTTCCCACAACATAATGTTTCCACCTCTAATTAATGTTCCCCTAATTAAAATGAGTTGATTAGTACATTTTAGTCTGGTTCTCACACATCTAAAACAAAGCTGTTGATTTTCTTCCTCATCTTGTATCAAAGCAGATAAAGCTAAATATTTCTCAGTATTCTATTCATTTGCTGTGCCTGGGAAAGCTGAACTACACAAAGTTGTGCCAAGAGTCTCACATTACTTATATTTCTCTCTCATGGTCACTGTGACTTTCATTTTAAACTTAAGAGACAAATTATTATTGCAAGATGGAGATTTAAAATGGAGCCTTTTAATGGTTGACTCCCCAATACTTTATCGGGGTAGTAAGGGAAGGAAAAGGAGTTGAGGTGAGGAGGTAGGCCCATGATAGAGAAATATCTGAAGGTGCAATACAACTGGGGTTGTTCTCCTTAAAACCAAAAGGGTTAAAGGGAGATTTGCTTGAGGTGCTCAAAATAGCCACTGACCCTTCAGCCACCGGAGGACGTGGATTTTCTAAAACATCATTGGAGCGTCTAAGGCCACAATAAAGGGGCACCAATTTAAGACTCAGATGAGGAGACATTTCTTCTCACAGAGAGTTGAGAGGCTTTGGAACTCCTTGCCACAGAGAGCTTGGGAGAAGAGTCCTTGTGAATATTTAAGGTTGAGATAGATAGGTTTTGATGAGTCGGGGAATCAAGTGTTATGGGGAAAGGGCAGGAAAGTTTGTATGAGGAAGGCCAGATCAGCCATGATCGTACTGAATGGTAGAGCAGGTTCAAAGGGGTTGAATGGCCTCCCCTCATTCCTAATCTTTACAGTTTTTAAAAGAGGGGGTTGGAGGAAGCACTTTTACAATTTGGAATGTGCTGCTTGAAAGGCTGCTGGATTCAGTAGTAACTTTCAGGTGTTAACTGGATGTATACCTGCAGTGATATACTTGCAAGTCTCTGAGGAAAGACCAGGAAACTGGGACTAATTGGATACCAAAAGTCAGCACATTCAGGAGGGGCTGAATGGCCTCCCTTTGTGAGTTATCATGCTATGATTCTATAATAGAGGCAAAGTCCACACCATTGTTTCCAGCAGCACATCCCTTCGACCTTGGGTTGGAGATCTGCAGTTTTTCTGGCCTGTTCATCGGACTGCTCTGAGAGATCTGGGAGCATGGGAAGAGGGTGTCTAATGGTAATTTCACAGCACTATTAACCCAGAGGAGAAAGACAAGACTGCAGATGCTGGAGATCAGAGTCAAAAAGCACAGCCAGTCAGGTAGCATCCGAGGAGCAGGAGAGTTGACGTTCCTTAAGGGCTTGCCCAGCACCACACTTTTTGACTGTATTAACCCAGAGGCCCAACACAAATGATGGGTTCAAATCCCACCACACCAGCCAGTAGAGTTCAATTCAGTTTACAAATCCAGAATTGAAAATGAAAATCTCAGTGATGATGACCATGGAACTATTATTGGTTGTCTTCAAGATAATCTGCTCCCCTTATCCAGTCTGGCCTGCATGTGACTCCAGACATACAACAACAGAGTGGACTCTTTTCTACCTTCTGAAATGGACAAGCAAGCGGAGTGAGACCTCAAAGAATGTGGGTTCCCTGTTTGGGGGGCTTCATTCCTGATGAAGGACTTTTGTCCAAATTGTCGATTTTCCTGCTCCTCGGATGCTGCCTGATATGCTGTGCTTTTTCTAGCACCCTCTAATCCAGACTCTGATCTCCAGCATCTGCAGTCCTCACTTTTGCCGGGCTGTTAATCTGGTACAGTCAGTGAGCCCTGGTTGACAGATGAGAACAGGAGTGTCGGACATCCTGTCACAGTGAGGGCTGGCTCTGAGGGAGTCGGACCCATGTCAAGGACTCTCCACGGTGACAGGATACCGGCCTCTGTGGAGTGATTTCAGCAAACTTCTCAGATCAGGGACAATTAGGGATCCACCACAATTGTAGGCCTTGCCCCGTTAAAGAAAAAGATACTTAAGGTAACGAAAAGGAGAAGAATATTGCATTCTGCTGGCCTTCCACAGTTTCACTTGAGCAACCAAAAAAACATCTTCTCCGATTTAAAACAAGGCTAGACCTGACAGCTCAGCAAGACTGGGAATAGAGGCACCGGCAGCTTTGTTATTCATTCACAGGATGAGGGTATCGCTGGCCAGGTTGGCATTTATTGTCCATCCCTTATTACCCAGAGGGCGATTAAGAGTCAACCATATCACTGTGGGTCTGGAGTCACATGGAGGCAAGAACAGGTAAGGATAGTAGTTCCCTTCCCTAAAAACATTAGGGAACCAGATGGGTTTTTCCTGCCAATCAACATCATGGTCATCTAATTTCAGATTTTTAAAATTAGATTCAAATTCCACCATCTGCCATGGCAGAGTTCGTATCTGGATCTCCAGAACATTATCAGGGTCTATCGATTAATAATCAAATGACTGGGTAGTCAAGTCACTAGGCCATTGCCTCCTACTAGGGCAGCTTAGAGAGGGCCCCAACCTCGGCCAAGTCACCATCACCTCCCTGCGATTGCTTGGGTCCTCTATGGGGAAAGAGGTTGGCCCACATTGGGTCACTCCCTCCCTTGGTCACCTGCCTTGACCCATCGAAGTCTGCCCTGCAAACGTTGGCGCTGAACTTGTGGAAGAGCTGAGAGAGGTCCATCCTACCTTGGCATGAAGTGTAGAGTAGAGAGGACTGGAAGACCACTAGTGAGCTCTCAGTCACAGCTCCATCGATCATCATCTGAAAGGCAAACTCCGCCTGGGGACGAACATAGGGCAAGGATAACATCTGTGTTGTCTGTAGGAATGAGTTGCCATAGAAAGTGTCCAGCATGAGGCCTAATCAAAAACAAAGTCAGAAATTTGAAATCATGGTTGCCGTGATCAATGGTATTCTTTGATTGCTCTATATAAGTGACTGTGGCACCAATCGCAATCAGGAGAACAGAACCTGCCCATCTTTTTTAGGGGAGAACCATGTGAGGAAGGTCAATTTGGATTTTTAAATGTATCACAGGAAACAAAACCATGTCAAACATGTTGACGGGATCAATGACCAACACTCATTAGTATTGTGCAGCCCCTTGTATTACAGTATGGCCTCTTCTCTAGGGACACCCAGACTCATACACAGACTTGGAATTTGTATTTAAAATACTGTGAACAGTTTGGGCCCTGTACAGAATGAAGGACATTCTGGCATTGGAGTGGGCCCAGAGGAGGTTTACAAGAACAATCCAAGGGATGAAGGGCTTGTCATATGACATTTCTGAAGAAGGGTTCATTGGACTTGAAATATAAACTCTGCTTTCTCTATACATATGCTTTTGCCATATGAAGCGCAGTTGAGGACATTGGGTCTGTACTCAATGGAGTTTAGAAGGATGGAGAGGATCTGATTGAAACCTAGAACACTCAGAGGCCTGGATAGCATGGACGTGGAAAAAATGTTTCTAGTAGGAGAGACTAGGACCCAACGGCACAGTCTCACAGTAAAGGGATAATCTTTTAGAACTGAGATGAGGAGGAATTTCTTCAGCCAGAGGGTGACGATCAGTGGAACTCATTACCACAGAGGGCTGTGCAGGTCAAGTCATTGAGTGTATTTAAAACAGAGGTAGATAGGCTCTTGATTAGTAAGGGGGTCAAAGGTTACAGGGAGAAGGCAGGACGATGCGGCTGAGAAACAGCCACAATTGATTGGTGGTGCAGACCTGATGGGCTGAATGGCCTAATTCTGCTCCCTATATCTTATGGTCTTATACACAAGGAGGAGAGGACAGGCAGCCAGGATGGACAGTTCCGTCAAGTGTATGTGCCTGGGCCTTTGAGAATGAACATTTGGTGATGGAAATTGACTGGATTGCTCAACAGAGAGAGACAGCATGGATGTAATGGGCTGAATGTCTGTAATGCAGTGACTCAATGTCTATTCCCTTCAGGTCTAAGTCATATCAGGATCACTCTTCTGCTCCCTGTGTGTATCTGACCACCACTGTCTGCCCGTCTGTGTGTATCGGACCCTCACTCTCTGCTCCCTGTGCGTATCGGACCCTCACTCTCTGCTCCCTGTGTGTATCGGACCCTCACTCTCTGCTCCCTGTGTGTGTCTGACCCTCACTCTCTGCTCCCTGTGTGTATCGGACCCTCACTCTCTCCACATGTGTGTCTGTCCCTCACTCTCACCCTGTGTATATCGGATGTTCACTCTCAGTTCCCTGTGTATATCGGACCCTCACTCTCAGTTCCCTGTGTATTTTGGACCTTCACTCTCTGCTCCACATGTGTATCGGACCCTCACTCTCTGCTTCCTGTGTGTGTCTGACCCTCACTCTCTGCTCCCTGTGTGTAACGGACCCTCACTCTCTGCTCCCTGTGTGTATTGGACCTTCACTCTCTCCACATGTGTGTCTGTCCCTCACTCTCACCCTGTGTATATCGGACCCTCACTCTCAGTTCCCTGTGTATTTTGGACCTTCACTCTCTGCTCCACGTGTGTATCGGACCCTCACTCTCTGCTCCCTGTGTGTGTCTGACCCAAACTCTCTGCTCCCTGTGTGTGTCTGACCCTCACTCTCTGCTCCCTGTGTGTAACGGACCCTCACTCTCTCCCCGTGTGTGTCTGTCCCTCACTCTCTGCTCCCTGTGTGTATCGGGCCCTCACTCTCTCCCTGTGTGTGTCTGTCCCTCACTCTCACCCTGTGTGTATCGGATCCTCAGCAGCCCCTCATATCCGATGGAGCGGGTCAGGTGATTTCGGAATTCTTCCTGGAGCTTCTCAACCAGAGCCGAGCTGTGAATATGGTGGAATGCTGGGTAACAATACACATAGCCACAAGTGTACCTGGGAAGGCAAACTGCAGAAAGTACACAGTTTGAAATTGAAATGGATGAATAAATACTTTTCTAAATATATATATATATATATATATATATATATATATATTCTCTCTATTTTACACCCTCTCTTTCTGTCACTCATTCACACCCCATCAGCCTACCATTAAGTCATACACCAAGCTAATGTCTGGGGACCTGATTGGTTCAAATTCCACCAGGGCAGTTAACAAAATTGGAATTCAATAAAAAGTCTGGAAAAAAGAGTCTAATGATAAGCATGAAACCATTGTTGACAGTTAGAAAAATCCATCTGGTTCACTAATGTCTTTCAGGGAGAGAAACCTGCCATCTTGGTCTGGCCTACATGTGACTCCAGACCACAACAATGTAGCTGGCTTTTAACTGCCCTCTGAGCAATTAGCATTGGGCAATAAATGCCAACAGTACTATATCCCGTGAATGAATAAAATAAAAAAGCCAGAAAGTTAGCAACCTCTTGACTAACTTTATTTAATAAACTCACTTGCCCTGTGTCTCCAAATTCTGAATGGGTTTTTCACCACCTCACTCATCTCAGTGGAATGTACAAAACTAACAAGCAATAAAAGACCAGCAGATCCACCAAGTTTTGCCAAATAATCCCAAAAAGCCAAAAGAGATTTATAAAATCATGAGAGGCATGGATAGGGTAAATAGCCAAGGACTTTATCCTAGGGTAGGGGAGTCCACAATTACAGGGCATAAGGTAATAGATTTAAAAGGGACCTGAGAGGAAACCTTTTCATACAGAGGGTGGTGCGTGTATGGAATGAGTTGCTACAGCAAGTGGTGGAGGTGGCTACAATTACGACATTTAAGGGGCATCTGGATAGGTACGTAAAGTGTTTAGAACAAACAAAAACAGAAATTACAGGAAAAGCTCAGCAAGTCTGGCAGCATCTATCAAGAGAAATCAGAGTTAACCTTTCGGGTCCAGTGATTCTTCCTCAGAAGTGAACATGATTTAGAGGGATATGGGCCGGATGCTGGCAGGTGGGACTAGATTGGGTTGGGATATCTGGTCGGCATGGACAGGTTGGACCGAAGGGTCTGTTTCCATGCTGTACATCTCTATGACTCTATAAGTGGGATGAGGTCAGTTTAGGATATCTGGTCAGCATGAATGAGTTGGACCGAGGGGTCTGTTTCTGTGCTATATAACTCTATGACTCCATGACACTCCCACAGTATCAGCTGAATAGCAAAGAGCCTGTGGTGTCATTTGTGAAGACCAGGAATCTTAGACCCAGTGTCCAAAGCAATATTTATCTTTCGGCCAATCACTAAAATAGATGGATACTTCTTAGGCTCCACGCTTAAAGGATTGTGGACAATGGTTCATTTGAAGTCATGAAGAGATACCTGAACTGTTTTTGTTTTAAAAACAAGATATGTTTCTAACACCAATTATCATTGACTCCTCCAGCTCACCGCTGACTTTTTTCAGACAATGCAATATAAAGCCCAATTTTAAATTTTCTTGAAGTTGTTTAACATTTTTTTCTCTTAATTGATACAGACTCGGTTTTATTTTTAAGTATTTGTTGTTAGGTATCCACCACTCTTTACTTCAACATATTTGAGAGATTTTGCTGCTAGTGAGATCCTGCAGTGCAGTCCCAATGTTAAAGGGGTCACCCAAAGGACACTGGGACTTTATTTTAAACACTTCTTGGAAGTAACATATGTTGGCATGCATGGAAATGTTGGTAATCACTGCCCATGTCTACTTGCCCTTGAACTGATTGGCTCTCAAGGCCATTTCAGAGGGCTATTAAGAGCTGACCAGGTTGTTGTGGGTCTGCAGTCATATGGAAGCCAGATCTCCTTCCCCGAAGTATTGTCATGAACCAGACACATTTTTACAAGGATTGAAATGGTTACATACTCATCATTAGACTAACTTTTAAATTTATATTGTATTAAACTCAAATTTTACTTTATTCTATGGTGTGATTCAAACCTACAGCCCCACAACAATAGCCTGGGGACAAGTGTGTGGTGCTGGAAAAGCACAGCCAGTCAGCCAGCATCCGAGGAGCAGGAGAGTTGACATTTTGGCCACAAGCCCTTCATCAGGAATGAGCCTTGTGGGCCAGGGGGGCTGAGAGATAAATGAGAAGGGGGGTATTGGGGCTGGGTGGAAGGCAGCTGGGAATGCAATAGGTAGATGAAGGTGGGGACAGAAATGATAGGTCGGAGGAGAGGGTAGAGCAGATGGGTGGGAAGGAAGGAAGATCGACAGGCAGGATAGGTTAAGTTGCCAAGTTGGAGGGTTCGGACTGGGATAAGGTGGGGGGAGAGGAAATGAAGAAACTGGTGAAATCCACATTGATCCCGTGTGGTTGCAGTGTCCTAAGGCAGAAGTTGAGGCGTTCATCCTCCAGGCATCATGTGGTTAGGGTTTGGCAATGGAGGAGGCCCAGGACATTGGTGGAGTTGGAGGGGGAGTTAAAATGTTCAGCCATGGGGCAGTGGGGTTGGTTGATGCAGGTGACCCAGAGATGTTGTCTGAAACGACCTGCAAGTTGGAGACCTGTCTCCCCGATGTAGAGGAGACTACATATCCGGTTTGAATGCCATGCTTCTAGGAATTCCTGTGCATGTCTTTGTTTGGCTTGTCCTAGGATGGATGTGTTGTCCCAGTCAAAGTGCTGTCCTTCCTTAACTGTATGTAAGGATACTAGTGAGAGTGGGTCATGTCATTCTGTGGCTAGTTGATGTTCATGTATCCCAGTTTTCTGCCTGTTTGTCCAATGTAGTGTTTGTTACAGTTCTTGCACGGTATTTTGTAAATGACATTAATTTTGCTTATTGTCTGTATAGGGTCTTTCAAGTTCATTAGCTGCTGTTTTAGTGTGTGGGTGGGTTTATGGGCTACCATGATGCCAAGAGGTCTGAGTAGTCTGGTAGTCATTTCTAAGATGTCTTTGATGTACGGGAGAGTGGCTAGGGTTTCTGGATGTGTTTTGTCTGCTTGTTGGGGTTTGTTGCTGAGAAATCGGTGGACTGTATTCATTGGGTAGCCGTTCTTTTTGAGTACAGTATCAGTGATTTTCCTCTGCTCTGCTTAGTTCCTCTGTGCTGTACTGTGTGGTGGCTCATTGAAATAATGTTCAAATGCAGTTTCATTTGTGGGTATCTACTCTCCTGCTCCTCAGATGCTGCCTGACCTGCTGTGCTTTTCCAGCACCAGACTCTCAACTCTGACCTCCAGCATCTGCAGTCCTCACTTTCTCCTAACAATAGTAACATTACCACTATACCATCACTTCCCTGCAATTGCTTGGACTTATTTGCTGGAAATCACATGTCTGGGTTTATGGTATTGTTTTGGATATTGTTGGGAGTACATTTGGTCCAGAATCTGCGATGACACACAACAAATCCCCTGTCTTTTACAATAAAACCATATTGAACAGTCCTGTGTGAGATTTGAAAAAATGATGCAGTTGTTCTCTGGAAAAGTCTTGAGTTCCTGACAATTCACAGCTCCTTGAAAGTAGAGTCACAGGTAGCTAGGATAGCGAAGAAGGCATTTGGTATGCTTTCCTTTATTGGTCAGAGTATTGAATACAGGAGTTGGAAGGTCATGTTGCAGCTATACAGGACATTGGTTAGGCCAGTGTTGGAATATTGCGTGCAATTCTGGTCTCCTTCCTATTGGAAAGATGTTGTGAAACCTGAAAGGGTTCAGAAAAGATTTACAAGGATGTTGCCAGGTTTGGAGGATTTGAGCTATAGGGAGAGGCTGAACAGGTTGGGGTTGCTTTCCCTGGAAGCTGAGGGATGACCTTATAGAGGTTTACAAAGTCGTGAGGGGTATGGATAGGATAAATAGACAAAATTTTTACCTTGGTGTCGGGGAGTCCAGAACTCGAGGGCATAGGCTTAGGGTGAGAGGGGAAAGATATAAAAGAGACCTAAGGGGCAACTTTTTCATGCAGAGGGTGGTACGTGTATGGAATGAGCTGCCAGAGGAAGTGGTGGAGGCTGGTACAATTACAACATTTTAAAGGCATCTGGATGGGTATATGAATAGGAAGGGTTTGGAGGGATATGGGCCGGGTGCTGGCAGGTGGGACTAGATTGGGTTGGGATATCTGGTCGGCATGGACAGGTTGGACCGAAGGGTCTGTTTCCACACTGCACATCTCTATGACTCTAGTTCCTGAATATACTATATTGAAAGGTCCCTATGACAACTGCCTATGTTTAATGACATAAGGTTATATGTGCCAGGAAAGTCAGCTTAACCTTTTCACACCATTATGGCATTTTCTGTCAAGAACTAACAACCATTGACCAATTTTTTTTTTAAATCAGAATTAATCTCTGTGAGAAAGTTCTTTTCTTTAATTGACGTGTGTGTTTGCCTTGGATTCTTCAGAAGGGTAAATATTTAGATGATCATATTTCAAACTGTGTTAATCAGCATTACATCTGAGCCATAATTTGTTATTTATGAAAGAAATCCAGCTGGGGGATCTATTTATTCAAAACCCAACATGAATCAAGTAGAAAACTGGTCATAACAGTAACTAGTTAAAGCATTTAAATTTATGTTGTGACAAGTTTAGGCAGAAATTCTCATGAAGGTGAGTTGGGCTGAAGGGTCTGTTTCTGTGCTGTACGACTCTATAACTATTTCGATGTGCACGGGCAATGCTAAGTAATAGAAAATGGGATGAGAATAGTAAGGGTGTTGGGTTTGGCCAGCATAGACTCTGTGCTGTAGTCTTTTTTGACTCTAGTATAGTTGTGGGACTCAAAGGAGAGAGGGAGTGCACACCTCCAGACTCAGTGATAATACTTGACATTTTCCCATTGCTGTTGCTAGGAGATTGTGATGTTCTTATTAACTGCCATGTCTCCAACATTACAACAGTGACATGTACTTCAAGAATACCTAATTAGCGCTTGGAAACGTCCTGAAGTCATGAAAATCTATGTGTAAACACAAATTATTCCTTCTTTCTTAGCAGATAGGGGGACAAGTCTCTGAAACTTTGCACATCGGTGTTTTGCAATGTAACTAAATCACTGCCATATTCTAAACACACAAACAACCACTTGCATCGCTTTTAATATGCTCAAGCTATTCAGACTAAATGGATTTTGTCAATTGAACCAAATGCTGAATAAATTACCACAATATCTTCTGATTATGTCTAAGAGGCTGGTGAAAGCAGATTCAATAGCAAATGGTTGGTACTTGAAGTGGAAGAATGTGCAGGGCTTTAAGTCAGAACAGGGATAGTTCCTTCACTGTTGCTGGGTCAAAATCCTGGAAGTCCCTCCAAACCAGCATTATGGGTCTACCTACATAAAATGGACTGCAGTGGTTCAAGAAGGTAGATGACCTCTGTCTTCTCAAGAGCAACTAAGAATAAATACTGGACCAGCCAGTGATGCTCACATCCAATGAATGATTTTTAAATAAAAAACTGATTGGACAACAAAGAGCCAAATGGCCTTTTTTGTTGCTGTAAAGTGCTTTAAAAAAGTAACCCAATGAGTGACTTGTAAAGCACCTTGGACTATTCCATTATGTTTGATGTGAAATGGACACAAAAAGTTGCTGTTGTGCTTGTTCTTCAAGCTGCGATTACCTCAAACACTCACCTAAGGAAGCAAGGTCAATGTGTTGCTGATTCAACAAGAATAAGTCCACTCCTATCTGCTGGCCACAGAACTCCATTGACAGCACCTTATAGAAATCAGTAGCTGGACCAAGATGCTTAGCTCCCTTGTGGAGAGAAAAATGAAGAGAATTAAGCCAACTAAGTTTGAGCGCTTTGTAATCATACCCCAAAGATTTTTTTTCTGTGTTTTTCAATTAATACTGAACATTCAGACTTTGAAAGGTTGTGAGAGGAGGCATTTCCAGGTTCGGAATAACAAGGGTTGGAAGGTTCACTGTGAGAAAGGGAACAACACTAACATCTCACAACTAACACCATTGAACAGGTTTATAGGGCAAAACCAGCACTGGAGGGCTGTTGCATTGACAATGATCTTTGTATCATGAGAGGGATATATACCCTGTAAATGTTCTGATGAAGATAGAATGAGTGCACTGTCCTTCTCCAGTCTCTCTACACCACAGGTCACTACATTAATTTAATTATTTCATTCGGTTCACGATATGATTAGCTTCCCTACAGAGCGGAAACAGGCCCTTCAATCCAACAAGTCCACACTGACCCTCCAAAGAATAGCCCACCCAGACCCATTCCCCTACTCATGCACCTATCACTATGGGGCAATTTAGCGTGGCCAATTCACCTGAATTGCATACCTTTGGATTGTGGGAGGAAACCGGAGCACCCAGAGAAAACCCACGCAGTCACGGGGAGAATGTGCAAACTCTACACAGACAGTTGCCCGAGGCTGGAATCGAACCCGGGTCCTTAGCGCTGCGAGGCAGCAGTGTTAACCACTGAGCCACTCTGCCACCCTTATCATATGTTTTATTTCCATCAGACTTAGAATAAAAGTAACCACACTCAAGAAGCTTGATACCATTTGGGACAAAGCAGGCCGCTTGATTGGCACCACAGCCACAAACATCCCATTCCCTCCACCACTGACACTCAGTAGCAGCAGTGTGTATTGGCTACAAGATATACTGCAGAAATTCATCCTCAAAAAGACTCTCAAACAGCACCTTCCAAACCCATCAGCACTTCCATCTAGAAGGACAAGCCAGCAGATATACAGGAACACCACCACCTACAAGATCCCTCCAAGCCACTCCAAGCATCCTGACTTAGAAATATATCAGCATTCCTTCACTGTTGCTGGGTCAAAATCCTGGAATTCCCCCCTTAATGGCATTGTGTGTCAGCCCACAGCAGGTAATCTGCAGTGGTTCAAGAAGGCAGCTCACCCCCACTTTCTCAGGGCAACTAGGGACGGGCAATAAATGCTGGCCCAGCCAGTGACACCCACATCCCACAATTTAACTTTTAAAAATTAACCAGACTTCTTAATAAACACAAAGTGCCTGGCTCAGTATAAAACAAAATTTATTTAAAGATGATTAACAACAGTTTGTAATTTGAGGACGTGAATATTTATCCCTCCTGATATCCCAACTTACTCACAAACATACACATATCTACCAGGCGGAGGAAGGCAAAAGAAAAAGGAATTTTTCTCTGCAGTGACATACTTGTAAAAGAAAAATACTTTTAGCCAATAAGTTCTAGCTCTTGAAAGCAATAAGGTGTTCAGATAGTTGTGTGTCTGACAATCTGCCGCACATAGACAGATGTCACTGAACTGAACACATTGCTGCTGGATACATTGCCTTTGCCATGAATCAGGAAATAATCAAAGGCTTTTCATAGAAGATCAGCATGAGCAGGACTCCAGGTATCAGACTGCACCTTCAACAGTGTCCCACTTGTAAAAACAGTCAGCTCTTATCCATTAAAAAATGTTCAAACCGACACGACCAGTAATTATCAGGCACCATGTGTTTTCCAAGAGATCCTTTGTTAAAAGAAGTTCCAATGGTTCTATTCATTAACTTTCAAAAAAAGTAATCCAGGTATCTCCGAGGAACTAGAAATAAATCCTTCCACAATCCTTCAAATCTGAAATTCTTATAAAGGAATTTTAACATGAAGATTTCATCACAGAGGCACCCAGAGAGGAGGCAAAAGGCTTTGAAAGGATTGAACCAGAGCGGAGACAAAATAGATATCAACAAAGATTGGATTAGCTGAAGCTCTGTTCTCTCAGGAAGAAAAGGCTGAGGGCTGACTTAATCAAGATGTTTAAGATCATTAGGGAGTTTGACAGTATTCGTGTGGAGAACATGCTTTCATTTGTGGCAGAGAGCAAAACTAAGAATCATAAATTTAACATAACGATAACGTACAGAAGGAATTCAGGAAGAGCCTCTCTACCTACCTATAATGTGGCATTAACTGTCATAAATAGTTGTTGAGGTAAAGTATTGATTTGTGTAAGGGGATCTTATGACAAATGTCAGAGGGATAAAGGAATAAAAGGATTTATTTTATTCATTCATGGCATGTGAGCACTGATGGGCATTTATTGTCCCTCCCTAATTGCCCTTCAACTAAATGGCTTCCTCAGCCAGCTAAGAATCAAACAAGTTGCTGTGGGCTGAGAGTCACATGAGTCACCAGGGAGATTCCTTTCCCTGTAGGATATTAATAACCAGATGTGTTTTTACAGCATCAAGGATAGTTTCATTGTCATACTTTCAATTTCAGATTTTATCAATGCAAGTTAATTCCCACCAGTTATCATAGTGTCATTTGAACCCACAATCCATCCCCCAGTACACTGATAGGGTTAAAGGAGGAGGTTGGGAAATGGTTCATAAGCCATGAGACCAACTGACCTGGTCCAGGGGCATACGTTGTTCACCCATGGGATATGGGGATCACTGGCTGACCAGTATTTATTGCCTGTTCCTAGTTGCCCATGAGGAGGTGGTGTGAGCTGCCTTCTTGAACCGTTGCAGCCCACGTGCTGTAGTGTGACTCACAATGCCCTCAGGGAGGGAGTTCCAGGATTTTAACCCACTGACACTGAAGGAACATCGAAATATTTCCAAGTCAGGATGGTGAGTGGCTTGGAGGGGAAATTGAAGGTGGTGTTCCATGTACCTGCTGCTCTTGTCCTTCTAGATGGAAGCGGTCATGGATTTGGAAGGTGCTAAGTAACTTTGGTGATTTTCTGCAGCACATCTTGGAGATAGTACACACTGCTGCTACTGAGCGTCAGTGGGGGAGAGAATGGATATTTGTGGATGTGGTGCCAATCAAGTGGGCTGAACAAAGAACAGTACAGCACAAGAAGAGGCCCTTCGGCCCTCCAAGCCTGTGCAGACATATTTTCCCCTTCCATACTAAAACTGTCTTCACCTGCAGGATCTATATCCCTCTATTCCCTTCCTATTTGTGTATTTGTCCAGGTGCTTCTTGAATGCTGCTATTGTGTCTGCTTCCACCACCTCCTCTGGCAACGTGTTCCAGGCACTCACCACCCTCTGTGTGAAATTCTTGCCTCACACATCTCTTTTAAATTTCGTCTCCCTACACCTTGAACCTGTGACCCCTAGTAATTGACCCCTCCACCCTGGGAAAAAGCCACATATTTTCCACTCTACCCATGCCATTTACAATCTTATAAACTTCTATCAGGTCACCCCTCAACCTCCTGCGTTCCAGTGAAAACAAACCCAATCTATCCAACTTTCCCTCATAGCTAAAATCCCCCATACCAGGCAAATTCCTGGCAAACCTTTCTTGTACCGTCTTCAAAGCATCCACATCTTTCTGATAGAATATAGTTCTGATCACCACACTAAGTGTGGCCTAACTGAAGTTCTGCAAAGCTGCAGTGTAACATTTCTGTCCTGTTACTCAATGCCCCTTCCACTAAAGGCAAGCATGCCATAGTCAAGAGTGTTGTGCTGGGAAAACAAAGCAGGTCAGGCAGCATCCATGGAGCAGGAGAATCAATGTTTTGGACATCAGGATGAGGAAGGGCTTATGCCCGAAACGTCGATTCTCCTGCTCCTCGGATGCTGCCTGACCTGCTGTGCTTTTCCAGCAACACACTCTCGACTCTGACCTCCAGCATCTGCAGTCCTCACTTTCTCCAAGCACGCCATAGACCTGTTTACTCCCTTATCTACCTGTACTGCCATCTTCAGTGATCTGTGGACTTGCACACCAAGACCTCTCTACAAGATACTCTGAAGGGTTCTGCCATTCACCATATAATTTCCACCTGTACTTGACCTTCCAAAATACATCACCACATAATTGTGTGGATTAAACTCCATCTATCATCTTTCTGCCAATGTCTCCAACTGATTGATATCCTGTTGAATCCTCTGACAATCCTCCTCACTACCTGCAACTCTACCAATCGTTGTATCATCTGCAAACTTACTAATTAGACTAGCTACATTTTCCTCCAAATCATTTATGTAGATCACAAACAGCAGAGATCCCAGCACTGATCCCTGTGGTCATAACCCTTCATTCTGAAAAGCATCCTTCCACCACTACCCTCTGTCTCCTATGACCAAGCCAGTTCTGTATCCATCTTGCCAGCTCACCCTGATACCATGTGGCTTCACCTTTTATACCATGAGAGGTACAAGGCTTTACTGAAGTCCATGCGGACAACATGTCAAAGGCTTTACTGAAGTCCATGTAGACAACATCAAGTGCTTGTCCCTCAATTATCTTCGTCATCTCCTCAAAAAACTCCAGTTAGGTTCGCGAGGCCTTATCTCCCCTGCACAAAACCATGCTGTCTATCACTAAAAAGTCCATTTGTTTCTAAATGCATATAGATCTTGTCCCGAAGAATCTTTATGAATAACTTCCTGACCACTGATGCAAGGCTCACAGGCCTGTAGTTTCCTGGATTATCCCTGCTATCTTTCTTAAACAATGGGACAACACTGGTTGTTCTCCAAGCAGATGCTGGAGATCAGAGTCGGGAGTGTGGTGCTAGAAAAGCACAGCAGGTCAGGCAGCATCTGAGGAGCAGGAGAATCGATGTTTTGGGCATAAACCCTTCATCAGGATTCAATATTTTCCATGGGTTGCTTTGTCTGGTGTTAAGCTTCTTGAGTGTTCTTAGAGCTGCACTCATCCAGGCAAGTGGGGAGCATTCTATTGCACACTAATTCTGTACAGTTTTTGAGCCCATCACTTTCTGAACAGCAAGGTTCCTCCCCTAATGTAACAGATCACAGAGATGAACCTTGACCTACCAGTGTACTATCACCAGGATCCTCCCGGGGTTGCAAGGACCCACAGCCTTCATTGGGTAACTGGGTGAGAAATACAGTCATGCGCCCACCACTGAACTTCAGGAGTTTCTGAGCAGCCTGCAGTGCAGGTCCAAATGCACACAATGTCTTCTGAGTGTCTCTGAACGCAACCGGGAATTCCTCAAGTAGAGCGACAACAAGCTGTGGTAGAAATGTGGAGAATTAGTGAGCAAATATAACAGGGAGAGTCACACTCACATATACAGCCGTGAAGGAACAGAGTCATATCAATCTTTGAGCATCTCTACAATGTGATTCAGGCTTTTCATGATTTATCAAAGGATGTATAAGGGTAAGACCATTGAGAATGTATTGACGGGTCTCAGGTTTTTCGCTATCTCTCCCTTATTGTTTAGGGCATTCACAATAAAGAGGTAAAGAAACAGCTCATCATTAATCTTTATTGAAAAGTACGTTGTTTCAATCCATTACCTGTAGCCAGTGTGTGACCAGTCCCAGTGTTGTTCACAAACAGGGAACACATCTGGGGTTTGTAACCAGACGAGGTTGCCCTTGGCTTGACTGAGGGGGAGGAAGGGGCAAGGTTCAGACTTTACTGAACTGCGGCAGTTTTATTGGCAGGGGATTCACATTACCTGTCGGCTTTGTTGAAGATTCACCAACAATGTTTCTTCATTTGGAGTGAAGATATCTGAAAGAAGCCCAACATCATGCAATCATTATAAAGGCTCAGTCATTGCAAACTCTATCCAGCATCAGAAACATAATGGCTTCCTCTTGATCCAAGTGCAGCAGCTGTTTGTGCTACTCATACACACAGAGCAGCTCACTAAGGCTCCTTCAACAGCACCTTCCAATCTGGAGGAGGACAAAGACAGCAGATCCCTGCCTATTAGAGCATTGGTTTTCAGTGTTATCCAGTGTATAGAGAGTAATACTTAAACATCAACAAGGGAATAGGTTCTATTTAGCCAGGCTGGTCCATTATTAAGAAATAAGGCTAAATGCAATAAAGCAAACTGCTTGTCAATCTCCTTTTATATTCTTTCACAGGATGTGGACAAGGCCAGTGCTTGCAGTCCAACCCTAATTGCCCGTGAAGGTATTTTTCAATTAACTTGACACGCCTCTGGAGCAGGTGGGATTTGAACCCAGGCCTTCTAGGTAAGGACACTACCATTATACCACAAGAGCTCTTCCTAATATCCCTTCCTAACCACCCGTGAATTCAGTGTGGGTGGATAAGATTCAATCCCATTGCTGAGAGTCTAGAGTCACACATAAGCCAGACCAGGTAAGGAGGCCAGATGTTTTTCCCTAAAGGCCATTGGCAAACCAGACGGACTTTTACAACAATTGATGATTGTTGTCATTGATTCAGAAATCTAAAACAGACAAAGACCCTTCAGCCCATTGGGTCCACACCAATCAAAGCCTCTAACTATTCTAATCCCATTTTCCAACACTTGGCCATTAAGTCTTGCGAGCCTTGGCATCGCAAGTGTACATCTAAATACTTCTTCAATGTTGAGGGTTTCTGCTTCTCCCACCCTTACAGACAGTGAGTTCCAGACACCCATCACCCTCTGAGTGAAAATGATTTTCCTCAAATGGCCACCATGACAGCTCAAGATTTTATTAAGTGAATTTAAATTTCACCATCTACTGTGGCGGGATTTGAACATAAGACTCTGGAATGTCTTTTTTTTTTAAAATATTTTTTCGTAGATGAGGGCATCACTGGCTAGCCAGCATTTATTGCCCACCACCATTGCCTAGAGGGCAGTTATGAATCAACCACATTGCTGTGGGTCTGGAGTCACATGTAGGCCAGACCAGGTAAGGATGGCAGATTCCCCTCCCTAAGGGCATCAGTGAACCAGATGGGGTTTTCCTGACAATCAGCAGTGGTCATTGTTCGTTTCTTAATTCCATCTTTTTAAAACTGAATTCAATCTTCACAATCTGCCATGGTAGGATTCAAACCCAGAACACTACGAGGAACAATGGGCTAATAGTCTAGGCAATAGTACCACTTGGCCAATGTCTCTCCACCTACACAGGCCACTGAATCAATAGTCTCAAGACTTTACCACTATGGCACCATATACACCAACCCATTCCCCTATCCCCCCAATTCTCCAATTGCACTAACAACTTACCATTAATCTCAGTAAAAACCATCATGCGGGGTCGAGACAGGTTGCTGTGCAACTGGTAGAAGTTCACGTTGTTGTCAAATGTAATGAACCCAATCCGGGTCCGTGAATCACCTGGTAACCTAGGTAACAGAGACAGGATAAAGGTTGGTCCCTGTGATAACCTGTTTTAAGTGTAATCTGACTGCCACTGGGCTGCAGGGAGATCCAGTCTAATGATGTGAGAGGACGTGCACAGAACCAGGAAAGCCCCAGGTAATCCATCAAACCTCTCCTTTAAATGACCATCCACTTAATCATCTTCCACAAACTCTCTCCATCCCAGGATACAAATGGAGCTCCATTCAGTATTAATTAGAGCCACAGGGCAAGGATTAGTTTTCGTTTCATGGACTGATTGCAAATGACCAATTTTGCTGATATTTTCTCCACGATGGGATTTTTACTCTTTTTTTTTTCTGACTTTCCCAGAGAGATGCCATGGGTTCAGATTGGTTAGACCACTTTTGGAACACTACATTCAATTATGGTCACCCTGCTACAGAAAAATTATTGTGAAAGTTGAAAGGGTTCAGGAAAGATTTAGAAGGATGTTTCTAGGGTTGGAGGGTTTGAGCTATATAGAGACTGAATAGGCTGGGGCTGTTTCTCTGGAGTGTCAGAGGCGGAGGAGTGACTTTATAGAAGTTTATAAAACTGTGACAGGCACTTATTATCCATTCCTAATTGTCCAGAAGGTATTAAAAGTCAATCACATTGCTGTGGGTCTGGCGTCACATGTAGGCCAGAGCAGGTCAGGACAGCAGTTTCTTTACCTAAAGGGCATTAGTGAACCAGATGGGGTTTTATGACATTTGATAACAGTCAACATTAAACAAAATTCATTCTAAACATTTGTCCCCCTTCAATTCAAATCTCATTATCCCAACAATAAGCTGGAACCCTGGACTCCAGGTCTCTGGATTAAGAGTCTAGCGATAACAGCACTGAGCATTGGAATGTAGAGTGGTAGCTCTACGATGGACGTGACGGTTTACAGTTGTACGGATCAGGCTGAATGGACGATGACGGTCAAATTGTGCCTATCATTGTTCGTTGCTGAGTGTGTGTCACAGCCTCAGGATCCAGTGCCGTGGCTGCTGCCTTGTCTAAGGCACTGTCCATCAGTTCAGGCAGACAGTGGAGGTCCTGCTGACCTGACTGAGTGGACCGTGTGAGAATAGAGATCCCAGGGGCATATCCAAGGGACTCCTCCAGTGTTCGCATCAAGTGCAGTGCCTGCTGCTATGCTGATAAGTATGACAGGCATTCTGTACACAGTAAGATCCCAAATCGAAGGCAAACCTGAGGTTTTGAGTTCTTGCTGGCTCTGTGGGGTTTGTTGCCCAAGAACATCACTCTCCTTCCCACCCTCCAAACAAAAATTATGATTAATTTTACATTTTACAGTAAGAAAATATTTTGACCATGGACCCAGATTTACACCAACTTGTTTCCTTCATTTGGAAAATACCTTCAGAAACAGGATGCAGAGTGCCTCACCTGTCCAGGTTCTCCAGCAGCGTTTTGCAGACAATTGCCAGGTAACCAGTTTCCACTGCATTGTAGCTGACATCAAACAGAAACAGGTATGTTACAGGTCGAGGGCGTTTAGCCTGAGCAAGGATGGGGAGAGTCCAATCAGTGAAGTCAATCTCCTAACAATCACACCAATAGTTTGAGTAATTGGTGGTCAGTCGATGGTCAGTGCGGAGGCGTTGGCCAGTAATTAGGGGTGAAAGGTCGTCACCTCAACTGACCACCCAGAGGGTAATTCACTGCTCCCTATGAATTCAAGCAAAGCAGATAGCAGCCAGCATCCCTCCCCTACTCCCATAGTCAGGTCTAGTTAGAGAGAGGGACTTGTCAAAGGCTGGGAACACATCACTTACCTCTCACAGGTGTTCAGCACAATGACACAGGATACCTAATCCCCCAAGGGGCTCTGTACCCTGACGGAAGGTGTACTTCATTGTGTGTAGTGGGAAAGGGTACATACACTTTGCACAATGTGATAGGGTGTTGCTGGGACAGGTGACATGTGCAGTGGGACTGGCTGTGGCTGGTATGGAATGAAGTCAATATTTTTATGGGATGTGACTGGCCCTGCTCAGGGCAGCACTGATTGCCCATCCAGAGGAGAATTAATTGTCAGGTGTATTTCTGTGGAAATCAAGTGTGGGCTAGAACAGGTACAGATGGCAGACTTTTTCCACCCCCCCACTTAAAGTCATTAATGAACCAGCTGGATTTTTACAATGACTGATAGTAGTCATCATTAGGGACCAGGTTTTTAATCTCACCCTCTGCCATGCTGGGATTTAAAACCAACTCACCGAAGCATTAGCCTGGGGTTCTGGATTACTAGGTTAGTAATATTACCACAGCCTCCACCAAGCGAGCACAGGTAATGGATACAAACCAAAGGCAACGCGGGGGAAAGGTTGATGCAGAGGGTGGCTAGGATCTGGATTCACTGCCTGAGACTCTGGTGAAGGTAGATTCCATTGTAGCTTTCAAAAGAGAATTTGATAAGCAACTGAAGAGGAAAGGTGACTTGTAAAAGATCAGGGAGTGGGACTAGCTGATGTAGCAGTTACAGAGAGCTAGGACAGGTACAACAGACTGAGCGGCCTCCTCCTGTGCTGTGCTCGCTCCACGATTCCACGCACCCGGTGTTGCCGGCACAGGCATTGTGCAGTAAAATACCTTGTACCTGATATTCTAGAGGTACCATGAATTCCACAGCTGCATGCTGCAGTTCAGGACGACTGCGTGGGTTACAGTAGCTGCCAGTCATGGGATCAAAGAGGAAATTCCCAGGAACTGGAGGAGGAAACAAATTGAATAGTGAGCACCAACTGATCCAGATTCCTCTGCCACACTCTCTCCTTCAACAAATCCTGTTCACTCTCCACTCGAATCCTTATTGACTTCCCACCCAGTGAACTGATTTCAACAGCTGTGTTTTAGGCTCCGGCGTTCTTTGCTACATTTACCTTCTCGTCCATTTCCTTGTCCACCTCTCCTGTTATGGTCAACCCAAGTTCCTGCCATTGGAATCTCTCCACCCATTCCACCCCCACCTCCCGCCAGGTCCCTGGAATTCTCTATCACAGCCCCCAGACCTTCCCTGTCATTCAAAGGCCATTCCCCATCCTTCGGATGGCACCTTTCCCCCTGTTTTAGTTTCATAATAACATTAGGCACAGGAATAAGCCATTTGGTCCCCTGAGCCCATTCCACCATGCAATAAGATCCAATTGTAGCCTTAACTTCATCTTTCTGCATTGATTCTTGATTCCCTTGTCATTCAGTAATGTCTGATTCAGCTTTGAATACATTCAGTGGCTACACTCTGGGAGAGAGAACTCCGAATACTTATGACTCACCAAGAGTAGAAATTCCTCCACTTCTCCATCTTAAATGGGGGAGCCCCGCATTTGGAGCCCTGCCCCTGGTCTAGATTCCTCATGACAGGAAACATCCTTTCAGCATTCATCTTGGAAAGTCCCCTCAGAATCTTACATGTTTTAATGAAATAATTTCCCATTCTGATGAATTCTAATGAGTATAGGCCCAAACTTTTGGCTAGTGTTCTGCTGCTTGGCTTGGCTTGGCTGAACAACTTTGAACCACATTTGGACATCGTCAAGTTGCGAGTGAAAAAGACTACTCTGTCTTTGTTGGTGTTGAGCTTCATGATTGTTGTTGGAGCTGTAGCACTTCCAGGTAAGTGGAGGACATTCATCACATCAAACCTGGGTTACCTCTGTCACTCGCCTCTTAATGGTCATTGCAGTTAGTCTTATGTCAAGGGCAGAGAGAAAGTTGGCCAACTTTCCTCAGCACACACAGGAGGAAGGGGCAGACACCTACCTGACTAGGGCCACAACACTTGTTACCTTCCCCCAAGACTGCTGGTCACTGTGGAAAAATCTGCAAAGTGTTACTCACTAAACCAAGCCCGCCATTTAAACAAGCTTAAGCCAGAACAAGTTACAATTCCCATCGGTTGATCAACATTTCTGATTATATCAGTTACTAATTGTGCGTTGTTCACAGGTGCCTTTTCAATTAGCAGATGTGCAACCTTCCCTTACATGATAATGAGATCATTCTTCTGCTGGATTCTGCATTCTTGTAAAATTCAATCACAGGATGATGACATTGCTGGCCAGGCCAGCATTTATTGCCCTTTGCTGTGAGTCTGGAGTCTTGTGTAGTCCAGACTAGGTAAGGATAGCAGTTTCATTCCTTAAAAAGGATAGTATTGAACCAGATGGGCTTTCCAACAATGGTCATCATTAGTCTCTTGATTCCAGACTTCTTTGTTATTGAATTCAAATGCCACCGTGGCAGGATTCGAACTGGGGTCCCCAGAATGGCTAAACAGGCCAGTGATAATACCACTCGGCCTTCGCCTCCCCCTAAGTAGTGAAGTAACCATTAGATGTCGCAACTGAATTGTGCATAGAATAGAATAGCATCCCTACAGTGTGGAACCAAGCCCACACCAATCCTCCGAAGAGTAACCTACCCTGACCCATTCCCCTACTATTCTATATTTACCCCTGACTAGTGTACGTGACCTACACATTCTTAAACACTATGGGCAATTTAGCATGGCCAATTCACCTAACTGCACATCTTTGGATTGTGGAAACAGGAGAATGTGCAAACTCCACACAGACAGTTGTCTCAGGCAGGATTTGAACCCAGGTCTCTGGCGCTGTGAGGCAGCAGTGCTAACCACTGAGCCACTGAGCGCTATGCGTGTTCAAGCTATTTTGGTTTTCTCTGGTGCCTTGTGATGACATCCGAAAACTTTGCTCCAACTACACACTCCCAAGTTATTCAAGATTCTCCACTGGATTTTAAACATGAACTTAAACTTCAGTTTGGCCACTGACTGTTCTGAAAGCAATACAGGCCGGATATATAGCAGGTTTGCCTGCTTCCAATGTTGCTGGGAATGAAGGCTTTGAGATACAAAGATAGTCTGGATAGGCTGGGACATTTTTCATTGGAGCGTAGGAGATTGAGGGGTGAACTTATTGAGATTTAAGAAGTCATAAAGGGCATAGATAAGGTGAATGACGAGGGTCTTTTCTTTAGGGTAGGGGAGCTCAAAATTAGTGGGCATATTTTTAAGGTGAGAGGAGAAAGATTCGCAAATGACTTGAGGGGTAACTTTTTTTTTTACACAGAGAGTGGTTCATGTGTGGAATGAACTTCCAGAGGAAGTGCGGATGTGGGTACAATTATAACATTTAAAAGACATTTGGATAAGTACATGGGTAGAAAAGGTTTGGAGGGTTACAGGCCAAATGGCGGCAGGTTGGAGTCGTTCAGTTTGGGAACATGGTCAGCATGGACTGGTTGAACCGAAGGGTCTGTTTTCATGCTATGCAATTCTCTGACTCTATGTGGGGAGTGACAGGATCAGTTAGGACTATATTCACTGGCGTTTAGAAAAATAACTGGTGTTCTGATAGAAACTTATAAACTTCTAACAGGATTAGACAGGACAGATGCAAGACAGATGTTCCCGATGACCAGGGAGATTAGAACCGGGGTTCCTGTCAATTAAGACAGAGATAAGGAGGAGTATTTACACCCAGAGAATGGGGAGCCTGTGGAATTCTCTGCCATGGAAACTGGTTGCGGCCAAAACATTGAAGACTTTCAAGACCAACATGGATACAATTCTTAGGAATAGAGGGATCAAAGGATATGAGGACAAAGCAGGAACAGGGTATGGAGTAGGATGAAATCAATTAGGAGAAAGTGAGGACTGCAGATGCTGGAGATCAGAGTCGAGAGTGTGGTGCTGGAAAAGCACAACCGGTCAGAAAGCATCCAAGGAGCAGGAGAGTCAACGTTTCAGGCGTAAGCCCTTCATCAGGAATGAGGAAGCCCCCCCTGACCTGCTGTGCTTTTCCAGCACCACAATCTCGGCTGCGGAGTAGGATGGTCAGCCATGTTGGATGGTGGAGCAAGGTTGAAGGGTTGAATGGCCTACCCCGCTCTTATTTTCTATGTTTCTATGCAAGTCAATTGCCAGCATGTGCTCCTACCATCATTGAGTGAGAAACAAACGTTGCATTTCCAGTGTTGCTGATCAATGAAGGCGGTGAAGGGGTTGATGTAGGTCTGACATGACGAGCAGCGAGGGGGGACATCAGTGATCAGCAGTGGAGGCTCCTGGCAACCAGGGGAAAACAGTCAAGTTACCCTCTTGTACCAATACTGCATTCACAAGGAACAACATGACTTTATCACTGCTCCCAACTTAGCTGAGCATCATCAACACTCCAGGATTGAAAGACTAACCTCCAACAATATGGCCTGAAGCAAAAATCCATGGAGATATTTTTAAAAAAATCTTTGGAGAAAATAATTCTTTGGATAAATTTTGCAGTTATAAAAAGGATTGGACAAACAGGGAGCAATATAAAAAGGCAACTTTGCTGAGGGGTGGAGATTATCCAATCAGGCAGTGAAGAGTCTGCCTGCTTTCTGATTGGCTGTGGGACACACTATCGAATTCCTACAGTGTGGAAGCAGGCCATTCAGCCCATTGAGTCCACGCTGACCCCCTGAAGAGTATGCCACCCAGACCCACCCCCTACCCTTGTAATCCCCATAGCTAACCCACCTCATCTGCATATCCCTAGACATTATGGGCAACTTCACATGGCCAATCCACCTGACCTGCACATCTTTGGACTGTAGGAGGTAACTGGACCACCCGGAGGAAACCCACACAGACACGGGGAAAATGTGCAAACTCCACACAGACAGTCATCCGAGGCTGGAATCAAACCCAGATCCCTGGTGCTGTGAGGCAGCAGTGCTAACCACTGAGCCACCATGCCGCCATGATGATACAGGAGTTAAGTGGCCAATGTGTGGGGCATGTGCTGGTGGAAAGTCATGTGATGGCTCCACCTGGTGCAACCCCAGGCTTGGCAGCTCCAATGCAGCAAGACAATCGTTTGGAAAGTGAATTTATTAAGATGCAGCACATTCCATTAGGAATGATGTACTAATGCTATTATGTAAGATTTACCATGGAGCAGTACATTGGTCGGATGCTTCAGTCAGTCATATCCCTACCTCTGAGATCAACATTTTGTGTTGTAGTCCCCCTCCAGGACCTGTTAACCACAGAAAAGGCGATCATCCCACAGCCAAACAGGTAAGAACCACCCTGCTGTTCCTTCCAATATGTCCATGGCAGGCACAAAGATTGCAGATCTTTGTTTACAGATTTACAGATTTCTGTAAAGCCGTGCTTAGCATAGAGTGGGTGCCCCTCAATCTTTTGCCATCAGTTTGCTCTAAGCAGAGAGAAACAGAGGACTCTGGCATTAAAAGTAGAGTAGAAGTAGACCGAGATTGTGTGGAAATCTCAGAAAGTCACAAAATTGCTGTACAAGGCTATGGTCAGCACATTGGTCCAGCATAGTGGCCAATTCTGGTCACCTAGCATAAGAAGGACCATTTTGCTTTTGATAAGGGGCAACACTGATGATCCTATTTATCAAGGATCAAGCATACAGCAACAGGAATGGACTAATCAGCCACTCAAGCCTCCTCTTTCACTTGGCTAATGTACACTTCAATCTGGTCGATTTCTTTTCTATATCCTTTGATCCAGTTACCAAACAAGAGAGAAAAGAAAATCAAAGGTTCTCAATATTGAAAACTGATTCTGAAATTAAGGCACATTTGAGGATTTTCACAAACCCGAGGGAAGGTTCATTCCATTCGACTCACCCTGGAATCCTTGAACGGTTGGAAGATCAGACCCAGAGGAAGTTTCACCTGTTTCAGCAGTGCCAGAGTCTGTGGAATATTCACCAGTGTACACTGAAACACACTAGAGCAGCAAACAGTTACACTGCAGCATTGTTGCACTGTGAATTCTACAGACAGAAAGCAACTTGCTATAGACTCCTCCTTCCCACACCCATGGAATGTGCCCATACTTGTTTGAATCTCACGACTGACTGCGAATCAGAAACAGAAACTAAAAGCAAAATACCGCGGATGCTGGAAATCTGAAACAGACACATAAAATCAGCAGGGGTAGCACCATCCATGCAGAAGAGTTGAAACATTAACACTGTTTTTCTCTCTCCACAGATGCCGCCAGACCCAGTGAGTTTTCCTGGGTTTTCATATCAGATTTCCAGGATCTGCAGTACTTTATTTTTATATTTTCACCTCTCTTCAGTTCCAATCATGTCATGCTAGACTCAAAGCGTAACTCTGTTTCTCTCTACACAGATGCTGTCAGACCTGCTGAGTTTCACCAGCACTGTTGATCACAACCACAGAAGACGCAGGTATCTCCAGCAATTTCTGATTTTGAAACAGAGCTAACGTTTTGAGTGGAGTCACTCTTTGTCAGAACTGAGGGAGAAACGTGATGTGGTCAATGCTGTTGAAAGAGAACAAAAGTTCTTTACAACTTTTATTACAATGGCTAAGTACAGACCCAACTTGTTCAAACTTTCCTCTTAAGAAAACCCCTACATCCCCAAATACAGCTGAATTTTTTTCTTTGTTCATGGAATGGGTGGGCGTAATTGTCTTGGCTAACATTGAATGCCCATAGAATCATAGATTCCCTACAGTGTGGAAACAGGCCCTTTGGCCCAACAGGTCCACACCAACCCTCTGAAGAGTAACCCAACCAGATCCATCCCCTTACCATATATTTACCCCAACTAATGCACCTAACCTACACATCCCTGAACACTATGGGAACTTAGCATTGTCAATTCACCCTGACCTGCACATCATTGGACTGTGGGATGAAACCAGAGCACCCAAAGGAAACCCATGCAGACACAGGGAGAATGCGCAAACTCCACACAGACACATCCGAGGCTGCAATCAAACCCAGGTCCCTGGCGCCGTGAGGCAGCAGTGCTAACCACTGAGCCACCATGCCACCCCAGTGATGTCCATCTCTGATTGCCCTGGAGAAGGTGGTAATAAGCTGCCTTCTTGCCCCCAGCCAATATTGCTCTGAGCTTGTGAACAGCAAGTTTTCTGTCGGTGTTAGGTGTACAGATATCCCACCGTCCTTTCTGTCGGTGTTAGATGTACAGGTATCCCACCGTCCTTTCTGTCGGTGTTAGGTGTACAGATAACCCACCGTCCTTTCTGTCGGTGTTAGGTGTACAGGTATCCCACCGTCCTTTCTGTCGGTGTTAGGTGTACAGGTATCCCACCGTCCTTTCTGTCGGTGTTAGGTGTACAGATATCCCACCGTCCTTTCTGTCAGTCAGTGTTAGGTGTACAGGTATCCCACCGTCCTTTCTGTCGGTGTTAGCTGTACAGGTATCCCACCATCCTTTCTGTCAGTGTTAGGTGTACAGGTATCCCACCGTCCTCTCTGTCGGTGTTAGGTGTACAGATATCCCACCGTCCTCTCTGTCGGTGTTAGATGTACAGATATCCCACCGTCCTTTCTGTCGGTGTTAGGTGTACAGGTATCCCACCGTCCTTTCTGTCGGTGTTAGGTGTACAGGTATCCCACCGTCCTTTCTGTCGGTG
The DNA here is from genome assembly GCF_037043375.1 of Chiloscyllium plagiosum. Taxonomy (NCBI): domain Eukaryota; kingdom Metazoa; phylum Chordata; class Chondrichthyes; order Orectolobiformes; family Hemiscylliidae; genus Chiloscyllium; species Chiloscyllium plagiosum. The sequence continues at coordinate 7,545,109 of NW_028270181.1, forward strand.
TTAGGTGTACAGGTATCCCACCGTCCTTTCTGTCGGTGTTAGGTGTACAGGTATCCCACCGTCCTTTCTGTCGGTGTTAGGTGTACAGGTATCCCGCCGTCCTCTCTGTCGGTGTTAGGTGTACAGGTATCCCGCCGTCCTCTCTGTCGGTGTTAGGTGTACAGGTATCCCACCGTCCTCTCTGTCGGTGTTAGGTGTACAGGTATCCCACCGTCCTCTCTGTCGGTGTTAGGTGTACAGGTATCCCACCGTCCTCTCTGTCGGTGTTAGGTGTACAGGTATCCCACCGTCCTTTCTGTCGGTGTTAGGTGTACAGGTATCCCACCGTCCTCTCTGTCGGTGTTAGGTGTACAGGTATCCCACCGTCCTTTCTGTCGGTGTTAGGTGTACAGGTATCCCACCGTCCTTTCTGTCGGTGTTAGGTGTACAGGTATCCCGCCGTCCTCTCTGTCGGTGTTAGGTGTACAGGTATCCCACCGTCCTCTCTGTCGGTGTTAGGTGTACAGGTATCCCACCGTCCTTTCTGTCGGTGTTAGGTGTACAGGTATCCCACCGTCCTCTCTGTCGGTGTTAGGTGTACAGGTATCCCACCGTCCTTTCTGTCGGTGTTAGCTGTACAGGTATCCCACCGTCCTTTCTGTCGGTGTTAGGTGTACAGGTATCCCACCGTCCTTTCTGTCGGTGTTAGCTGTACAGGTATCCCACCGTCCTTACTCTGAGCAGCAGTTCAGTTTCCGGAGGTGGGTGCTGAGGCTTGGCTCAGGTGCCGTGGATGGTTCAGCCCGTGGGACATCTCTCTGCTGAAGGAGGTTGACTGGCCACATGTGGCCCGGCTGGGAGTTCAGGTCAGACGCTGACTCCCGTAACTGCTCCATGCAGAACGTATCCTGCCAGGACAGCAACAGAGCAAAATCACCAACTAGACATGACACTCGGAAAAAAGGAAGAAACGGCCTAAGGTTTCTTTTTTTGTTTGTTCAGTGAAAAAAATACATATTCATGTATACCCCACAGGAACTTCCTAATTAATTTTCCTTTTTTTACACAGGATGAGGATGTTGCAGGTTAGGCAGCATTTAGTACCCATCGGGCAGTTGAGAGTCAACCACATTGCTGTGGGTCTGCAATCCCATGTAGGCCAGACCAGGTAGGGATCGCAGATTTCCTTCTCTAAAGGGCATTAGTGAACCAGATGTTTATTTCCAACAATTGGCAATGGATTTATAGTAGTCATTTGATTCTTAATTCTAAATATTACCCAAGACAGAGGTCAGAGGTAGTTCCTTTACTCAGAGAGTAGTATGGGTGTAGAATGGCCTGCCTGCAACATTAGCAGACCTGCCAACTTTAAGGACATTTAAATGGTCATTGGATAGTCATGTGGAATAATGTAAGTTAGATGGGCTTCAGATTGGGTTCACAGGTCGGTGCAACATCAAGGGCCAAAGGGCCTGTATAGCACTGTAATCTTCTACATTTATTGAATTCAAATTCCACCAAGGCAGGATTTGAACCCAGGCCCTCAGAACATGAAGTGGGGCTCTAGATTAACAATCCAGCTATAATACCACTAGGCCATTGACTCCCCTAGTGAAGCCCCTTCATTACACCAGGTTGGAAATCAACAAGGGTAAACGCAGGAAGAACATTCGAGATGACTGGGAAGTCCAGAACCAGGGGGTCACAGTCTAAGATGCAAAATACGCCATTTAGGACTGAGATGTATCTTCATTGAGAGAGTGGTAAGGCCTGTGGAACTCTCTGCCTCAGGGAGTGGGTTAGGGCAAAATTTCAAGAAGAAGTGGACCCAAGGGCATGGGGAGAAAGTAAGAACTGAGGGCATGAGGTTGGGTGATCAGCCATGGATATATTGAATGACTGAAAGGGCCGAATGGCCAAATCCTGCTTCTATTTTCTATGTTTCCTGCTCAGCCAGAGATTGAAGCAGTGAGAGACATTCAGGCTCACCACGTGGAATACTTGTGCTTGTCAGAAGCTACATGTGAAGATAATGTAAATAGGAGCAGGAATAGTCCATCAAGCTTGCCCTGCTATTCTATAAGATCATGGTTGGTCTGCCCCAGGCCTCAACTGTTTTGCATCAGCTCAAATCCCTCAATTTCCCAATGTTCCAAAAATCCTCTTTAAGTATTTTCAGTGATCTAGCCTCCACATCCCTCTGAGGTCCAGATATTCCCCAACCTCAGGCAGAAGAAAATCTTTCACACCTCCATCTTAAATGATTGTCCCCTTATTCTGTTACTATGTCTCCCTAGACTGAGATACTCCCACTAATGGAAACAGCTTAGAGTCATAGAGATGTACAATACGCAAACAGACCCTTCGGTTCAACGTGTCCATGCTGAACAAATATCCTAAACTAATCTAGTCCCATTTGCCAGCACTTGGCCCATCTCCCCCCTAAACCCTTCCTATTCGTATACCCATCCAGATGTCTTTTAAATGTTGTAATTGTAGCACCATTTCCTCTGGCAGCTCATTCCATACACACACCACCTTCTGTGTGGAAAAGTTGCACCTTGGTCCCTTTTAAATCTTTCCCCTCTCACCCTAAACCTATGCCCTCTAGTTCTGGACTCCGCTTGTCTATTTAGCATATCCATGTCTCTCAATATCAACCCGGTAAAGCCCCCTCAGAATCTTGTATGTTTCAAGATTCCAAATAGTCTCCTTCTGTGACCATTCCATGATTTCATGTACCAACCTGCACTGCTGGGCTGCTCTGAAAATCCATCCAGGATGACCTGTTTTGCAGATTTTGTCCTTCGCAACTGGCCCCATTAGAGTCTGATTGATTAACTGGAAGGGACAAAATGGACATTCAGCTGTTGTCCTATGCAACAGTAGAATTGTAACACCTTCAGATCATCAGATCAGATTCAAACACACATTTTCTAAAGTTCAAACACAAGGTAAAAAAGTTGAGCAAAGTCCATAACGTCAAAAGAATGAGCAGAAAGACTGGCAGAAAATAGAGAAGACACCATAGAGATTGGGACAGAGTAAGGACAGAGTGGACAGCACACTGACTGAAAGAGAGCAGGGACAGAGCAGACAGCACACAGAGCGGGAGAGAGCAGGGATAGAGCAGACAGCACACAGACCGGGAGAGAGCAGGGATAGAGCAGACAGCACACAGAGCGGGAGAGAGCAGGTACAGAGCAGACAGCACACAGACTGCAAGAGAGAGCAGGGATAGAGCAGAAAGCAGACAGACTGCGAGAGAGAGCAGGGATAGAGCAGAAAGCACACAGACTGGGATAGAGCACACAGACTGGGAGAAAGCAGGGATAGAGCAGAAAGCACACAGACCGGGAGAGAACAGGGATAGAGCAGACAGCACACAGACCGGGAGAGAACAGGGATAGAGCAGACAGCACACAGACCGGGAGAGAACAGGGATAGAGCAGACAGCACACAGACCGGGAGAGAGCAGGTATAGAGCAGACAGCACACAGACCGGGAGAGAGCAGGGATAGAGCAGACAGCACACAGACTAGGATAGAGCAGACAGCACACAGACTGCGAGAGAGAGCAGGGATAGAGCAGACAGCAAACAGACTGGGAGACAACAGGGATAGAGCAGACAGCACACAGACTGGGATAGAGCAGACAGCACACAGACTGCGAGAGAGAGCAGGGACAGAGCAGACAGCACACAGACTGGGATAGAGCAGACAGCACACAGACTGCGAGAGAGAGCAGGGATAGAGCAGACAGCACACAGACTGGGAGAGAGCAGGGATAGAGCAGACAGCACACAGACTGGGATAGAGCAGACAGCACACAGACTGCGAGAGAGAGCAGGGATAGAGCAGACAGCAAACAGACTGGGAGAGAGCAGGGATAGAGCAGACAGCACACAGACTGGGATAGAGCAGGGATAGAGCAGACAGCATACAGACTGGGAGAGAACAGGGATAGAGCAGACAGCACACAGACTGGGATAGAGCAGGGATAGAGCAGACAGCACACAGACTGGGATAGAGCAGACAGCACACAGACTGGGAGAGAGCAAGGACAGAGCAGACATCACACAGACCGGGAGAGAGCAAGGACAGAGCAGACAGCACACAGACCGGGAGAGAGCAGGGAGAGAGCAGACAGCACACAGACCGGGAGAGAGCAGGGAGAGAGCAGACAGCACACAGACCGGGAGAGAGCAGGGAGAGAGCAGACAGCACACAGACCGGGAGAGAGCAGGGAGAGAGCAGACAGCACACAGACCGGGAGAGAGCAGGGAGAGAGCAGACAGCACACAGACCGGGAGAGAGCAGGGAGAGAGCAGACAGCACACAGACCGGGAGAGAGCAGGGAGAGAGCAGACAGCACACAGACCGGGAGAGAGCACGGAGAGAGCAGACATCACACAGACCGGGAGAGAGCAAGGACAGAGCAGACATCACACAGACCGGGAGAGAGCAAGGACAGAGCAGACAGCACACAGACTGGGATAGAGCAGGGACAGAGCAGACAGCACACAGACTGGGATAGAGAGCAGGGATAGAGCAGACAGCACACAGACTGGGATAGAGCAGGGATAGAGCAGACATCACACAGACCGGGAGAGAGCAGGGATAGAGCAGACAGCACACAGACTGGGATAGAGCAGGGATAGAGCAGACATCACACAGACCGGGAGAGAGCAGGGATAGAGCAGACAGCACACAGACCGGGAGAGAACAGGGACAGAGCAGACATCACACAGACCGGGAGAGAGCAGGGATAGAGCAGACAGCACACAGACTGGGATAGAGCAGGGACAGAGCAGACAGCACACAGACTGGGATAGAGAGCAGGGATAGAGCAGACAGCACACAGACTGGGATAGAGCAGGGATAGAGCAGACATCACACAGACCGGGATAGAGCAGGGATAGAGCAGACAGCACACAGACTGGGATAGAGCAGGGATAGAGCAGACATCACACAGACCGGGAGAGAGCAGGGATAGAGCAGACAGCACACAGACTGGGAGAGAGCAGGGATAGAGCAGACAGCACACACACCGGGAGAGAGCAGGGATAGAGCAGACATCACACAGACTGGGAGAGAACAGGGATAGAGCAGACAGCACACAGACTGGGAGAGAGCAGGGATAGAGCAGACAGCACACAGACCGGGAGAGAGCAGGGACAGAGCAGACATCACACAGACCGGGATAGAGCAGGGATAGAGCAGACAGCACATAGACCGGGAGAGAGCAGGAGGAAAGAGCACACTGATGGGAGAGAGAGCAGGAACACATTGGAAATGTGTGGCAAGCAGACAAACTGGTAGGCAGCAGAGAATGTACAGATAGGAGCAAACAGAGTAGACAACAGATCGAATATAGCAAAAGTGAGGACTGCAGTTGATGGAGATTAGAGTCAAGATTAGAGTGGTGCTGGAAAAGCACAGCAGGTCAGGCAGCATCCGAGGGGCAGGAGAATCGATGTTTCGGGCAAAAGCCCTTTATCCTGATGAAAGACTTTTGTCCGAAACATTGATTCTCCTTCTCCTCGGATGCTGCCTGACCTGCTGTTGTTTTCCAGCACCACAGTTTCAACAGATCAAATACCAAGAGTGAGGCTCATAATCCCCTTGCCCAGGGTACATGGCAGAACCAGAAAGACAGATTGACTTTAGCAAGAATCACTGTTACTTTGTAGATAAGGACATTAATTATTGTTTGCACAGCAAGATCCCACAAACAGCAAACCAAACAGCTTCTTTATTGTGCTGCTTGGATTGATGCACTTGGAATATGCAGTGGAAGTTCTTTCCTGCTCAGTTTCGCACAATACCATTGGAGTTTATTCTGTCAATCTGACGAACAGGCTGCCTCTCTGCAGAACAAATGCAAAATCTGCAGCCCTACCTCAGCAAGGCACCGAAATAATGGAGTATTGGCTCAAGACCCTGCCGTGGAGCTTAGAATTAATCACGTGTTAGCTCAGAAAGGAGTGTATTGCTGAAGAGAGTCAGGCTGGTAAAGAGGGAAAGGAGAAAGGGAGATATATAGCGAGACAGACAGTTGGATAGATTTAGATTTAGGTTTTATTGTCATGTGTTCACAAGCACGGGGTACAAGGGGATGGTGAAAAGTGTACAATGCTGCCACACACGGTACCTAGTACAAAGTCTTCGTTACCTTAGTTAGGCTAGGAGAGAGTGCAAAGCAGTTGCACTTTGTCATGGTTTTATCATCTCTGGTTGATTCCCAGTCTACGACAACTTCCAGCCTCCAATGACTCCCAACCCTAATGCAGACACAACAAGGTTCCTCCTAGCCTGGTCTCTTGGCAGGTTGTGCCAACTCCCCCGGCATGGTTTCCTCCTAGCTTGGCGTGGCGTCCTCTCAGCCCAGTATGATGGTCTCTCAGCCCAACATGGCCTCAGCATGGTCTCCCGGTTTTGAGGCAATACCAAAGTGATCTCCCAGTCGCATGATCAGTGCAAATACCCCTGAAGTATCTCTCAACCAATTGAGAATATCTAGGTCATGCCTCTTAACAGTTAAAACCATCCAGACACCAATATGTTAGGTCAGGAGATTGCTGAGAACACACTCACTTCAATAAACTTTCTGGATATTGTGATATACTCAAAGATAGATATCAGGGAACAGCCCCTCTGTGCTCAGAACTCAGGACAGAGCCCAGTATCCACAGAGGCCAACAAAAACAAAGTGCTGGAGAAACTCAGCAGATCTGGCAGCATCTGTGGAGAGAGAGAAACAGAGTTAACATTGAGTCCAGTGACCCTTCTTCAGAAGTGAAACAACAACACGGGGCGACACGGTGGCACAGTGGTTAGCACTGTTGCCTCACAGCGCCAGAGACCCAGGTTCAATTCCCGCCTCAGGCAACTGGCTGTGTGGAGTTTGCACGTTCTCCCCGTGTCTGCGTGGGTTTCCTCCGGGTGCTCCGGTTTCCTCGTACAGTCCAAAGATGTGCAGGTCAGGTGAATTGGCCATGCTAAATTGCCCGTAGTGTTAGGTAAGGGGTAAATGTAGGGGTATGGGTGGGTTGCGCTTCGGCGGGTCGGTGTGGACTTGTTGGGCCGAAGGGCCTGTTTCCACACTGTAATGTAATGTAATCTAAAAAAAATGCTGGAGATCAATGGGTCAAGCAACATCATGGAGGGACAGCAAGCTAACATTTAGAGTCTAGATGACCCACTCCAGCATTTCTTGTTTTCAGCACTGAGTCCAGCATCTGTTGTAATTTACCCCAAGCTTCTGCAGAACTGAAAGCTGCCAGGAATACCACTTTTCCTTAGCTACTGTCAGTGCTGAAGAAGTCACGGGACTCAAAACATTAACTCTGTTTCTCTCTCCACAGATGCTGCCAGATCTGCTGAGTTTCTCCAGCAATTTATGTTTGCAATTCAAATCTCCAGACTCTGTAGTTCTTTATTATACTCCATAGAGGCTAAGTTTGGGTCTGCAGGAAAATAAGGCTGTGTCGATCTAATGTACAACTGTTAGTGATTTCAGAGCGATAAACTTGAATTTCGACAATGTGTTTGAACCTGAATCACGAGAAATTATTTAACTCTCTTTAAAAGATTACTAACAGGAGACTAAACATGAGAGAGAGAGAGAGAGAGACGAGAGACGCTGAGCAGTGTGCATTACAATCAGCTAACGGTATGATTTACACTGTTAGATCACAATGTTCCAATAAACCAACCCACTCTCCCATTAGATTAAAGCTATTTGAGAGCGGTACTGATTTCAGAGATTAATGGTACATGAAACAGATACACCATCCACAAAACAGACCACACAGATGGCCAAATTTTAATTAGAACAATACTGCATTAATCATTTATACTAACAGCAGATTGTGTCAGTTCCCTCACCTCATTTGCCTCCCGTTGGCATAGCTACAGAAATAGTTACAAACACAGCAACAAACACACAGATGAGCCCCTGGGGGAGTCTGCACAGACTGAATAAAATCCGTCAGTACGACGTTTCTGGTCTGTCACTCAGACTGTGATCAGGAGCAGCGCAATTCAGTACAGTTTCGATAAGGGAACCAGGCAGAAATATTGCAAGATTAAAGAAAGAAATCATTCCAGACCCAATTAAGATAGCTTTGCAAAGCATAGGTGTGATGCTTCTTGCAGACAAACTACTTGCAGACAAGTAGGAGGCTGGAAGAACACAGCAAGCCAGGCAGCATCAGGAGGTGCAGAAGTCAATGTTTCAGGTGTAACCCTTCTTCAGGGCCTTGTAGCAACAAACAGCAACGTGATAATGACCCGATAACATTGTTTCTCGCTGGGACTGTCCGGAATTGTTTTTCACACAGAGGGAATAGTTTTAACTCTTGCAATACGTAGAAGAGGCAACATCCCTCCTCACACGGCAAGTCTTTACACTCCAGTTCCTATCCTCTCAATTGCACCACCATGCAAAATTAACTTTCCCTATTCATAGAACATAGGGCAACATGGTGGCTCAGTGGTTAACACGGCTGCTTCACAGCGCCACGGACCTGGGTTCGATTCCACCCTCGGGTGACTGTGTGGAGTTTGCACATTCTCCCTGTGTCACCATGGGTTTTCTCCAGATGCTCTGGTTTCCTCCCACAGTCTAACGATGTGCAGGTTAGCTGCATTGGCCATGCTAAATTGCCCACAGTGTCCAAGGGTACACAGTTTAGGTGAGTTAGCCATTGTAAAAACCCCATGCAGACTTGATGGACCAAATGGCCTCTTTAAGGGCTGTAGAGATTGTATGATTCTAACTGTTACAGTACATTCAGCCCATCACATCAATACAATTAACAGATCATACTGTCAAGATATGTTCGGATAATTCAGAATTAATTGGATTACACAACAATCCAATTCACTCGCAAGTATCCACGTTCAAGTTTCTCAAAAAAACAATTCTGCAGGGTACCCTCATTTGTCAGGATCACAATCCTGAAAACTACAATTTTCAATTAAACATCTTTATGTGAAGTGTGGTTTCCTATAGGAATTAATGTTTAAGCCAGAGTTAAGTACCTGTGGACAACTTTTGCCCAGAAAAGCCAATGAAAAATTGGAAAGGCTGTGCCATTCAGGGGTGGCACTGTACAATCCTCACTTACATAACTTTAGTGAAGCATGAGGCAATGGCCTAGTGGTATTACCGTTAGGCTATTAATCGAGAAAATCAGCTAATGTTCTGAAGACCTGAATTTGAATCCCACCATCACAGGTGATGGAATTTGAAATTAATTTTTTTAAAATCTGGAATTAAGAATCTACTGAAAAAAAAAACACAGAACTGTTGATGCTGGAAAAACTCAGCAAGTCTGGCAATATTTGTGGAGAGAAAGGAGAATTAAATTTTGCCTCTTCAGAACTGTTTTCAATGGTTTTGTAAACAAAATCAGAAATTGCTGGAAAAACTCAGCAAGCTGGCAGTATTTGTGGAGAGAAAGGAGGATTAAATGTTGCCTGTTCAGAACTGTGTGACCTGCTGAGTTTGCCAATTGTCAGAAAAACTCATGTGGTTTACTAATGTAATTCAGGGAAGGAAATCTGCCATCTTTACCTGGTCTGGCCTACATGTGACTCCAGACCCACTGCAACATGACTGACTCTCAACCTCTGAAATGGTGTAGCAAGCCATTTGGTTCAAGGGCAGCTAGGAGAGGAACAGTAAATGCTGGCCAGCCATTGATGCCCACATCCCATGAATAAATTTAAAAAGCTAGTTTGCAGAGTGAGCTTTACAGTGCGGTATAAGTACTGTACAAGTTCCTTGACTATTCCTGCATAGATAAAATACCAGGAACTGCAATGCAGTAAAGACTTACTTTAAAGAATTAAATCCACAACAGTTCTTCTCCAGCAGAGAAATTTAAAAACACTAAAATTATAAACTAGGTTGAATATCTGAACAGTTAAAAAAAAAGACTGCAAGGCACAAACATACTGAGAACAACATAGACAGCACATTAATTCACTGATAATGCAATGACACAAAATGCAATCAAGTAGTAAAGGGTGTTTAACTGGGACTAGCTTGTCAAGTATCAGCAGCCACAACGTAGTTCCAGCACATAATCATCCAGTGAGTGCAGGTGAGAAAAACACATCAAACTATTTGCCATTCCATCACTGTCAATTTCAGAGATTCATTAATTGGGTGGAAAGGGGAACTAATTTACTGACTATTTAGATAAACAAAGAACAGTAGGTGCTGGAGATCCAAACCAAACAATTTCTGAAGTTCTGTACTCTGCTCTCTCTCTCTCTCTCTCCATATATGCTGCCAGACTTGCTGAGTTTCTCCAGCAATTTCTGTTTTTGTCTGTTACAGAATATTTGGTGTTCAGTTTGATGTGATTCACTTCCACATGCCTGAAGCTACATGTGTTCACACACAGGGCCTTTGTTCCCATCAGGCAATAAGAATCAATCAACATACCATGTCTTTTTCAATGAAGAACAGCCAACTTCTGATATATCCTCGTGACAGCATCTTGACCGATCACAATCAGCTTACCTGTTTTGAACTTAATCAGTTAATTGGGATTGATAGTTAATGGTTTCTGCTACAACAGAATGTCAGCCAATAGGCAATTGCATTTCATGCTGTAGAAAATGGTGTTTCCCTTCAAAAGTTAATTTTCTGACATTTCAGTCCTGATGAGTGCAGGCTGAGGGACTTAAGGCTGTTTTTGTTGGAGAGAAGAAGGCTGAGAGGTGGCTTGATTGAGACATATAAGATAATCAGAGGGGTAGACAGGTTGGACAGCGAGAGCCTTTTTCCTCAGATGGCGATGGCTAGCACGAGGGGACATAGCTTTAAATTGAGGGATGATAGATATAAGACAGAGGTAGTTTCTTTACTCAGAGAGTAATAGGGATGCGGAACACGCTGCCTGCAACAGTAGTAAACTTGCCAACTTTAAGGGCATTTAAATGATCATTGGATAGGCATATGGACGAGAATAGAATAGTATAGGTTAGATGGGCCTCAGATTGGTTCCACAGGTCGGCACAACATCAAGGGCCAAAGGGCCTGTACTGCGCTGTGTTATTCTATGTAAAGAGGTTTGAATTCATGGCTCTTTTTGATAATGTTTAGTTTCATACACCAAACAATTGTTAATATTTAAACTGTAAAAGGGAAGATTTGGCTGCAGTGAAGAGACAAAATGTAAGAGGCAACACAAGCGCAAGAATTGGCGATTGGCATGGCTGGGATTTGCTGACTACATCAAAAGTGACGTGAATTCACATAGCACATTTAATGTAACAAAACACCCCAAAGTGCTTTACAAATGTAATTTAACACCAAGCCATGGAAAGGTTACTAAGAAAGGTGACCAATAGCTTGGTCACAGAAGAAGGCTTTGAGGCAGGAGGAGAAGAAGATGAGATTCAAAGAGGGAATTCAAGAGTGCAGTACCCAGGCAGCTGAAGGCATTGCCACTAACGGTGGAGTGATTAATGTTGAGGATGCGCAGGAGGGCAGAATTGGAGGAAAGAAAAGACTTTGTTAGTTGGAGGTGACAGTTATCAGGCACACGATTCAACATCTAGTCTAGGAGGACGATAGTCATTAATCATCTGGGATCACAAAACTTGGTTGGGTGTATTTGTGATGAATGATACCCACTTCATAATTTCAGCCTCCATGCTCCAGCATCGTGTCTGAGCTTCTTTCCCCCGTGAAGAACTATTTTCTGTCTGACTAGCCCTGGTCTTATATTTAGCTCTGCATGTTAATCTGATTCAGCTATGCTCATCACTCTAATCTCTCTTTTCCACAAATCTTATCAATGGATTGAGTATCTGCACAGGCCAACTGAGCTCTGTCACCATGGCAACATTCCTTACAGCCAACCACTTAGCAGCCTGCACTATGCCTGCTCACCATCACTTCCACCTTCCCAGCCTCACCAATGATGGTAATATAGTCTTGGATCGGTGCACGCTATACCACCTGGATGCAGTACTCAGTAGGAGAAGGGTAGGGTCTAAAGGCAGGCCACATGATCATATCCTAACCTGAATTAGAGACACCCCTGAAGGGGATACTTTGGAATTAATTTATGTGGAATTAAGCAATTTTCTAGAAAATTAAATGAAGGTGTGAACTGAATGGTGACTCGTTCTGTGCTATCACTCCCCATCTATTAAAGCTGATACTTTAAAGGATATGTAACTGCCCTATGGGACTATGGCAACTTTATTAAACTTATTTTCCCATAATCAACCTGTTCAGAGATGTTATAAAACACCTCTGGAGCAGGTGGGACTTGAACCACAGGCCTCCTGGTCCAAAGGTAGCAACACTACCACCATACCACAGGAGCCCTACTAGAGCAACTTAACTTTTATATTTTTAATTCTTTAACATCAGTTTTTTACTTCTTTGGTGCATGTATTAACAGTATCTTTTAAAGTAGGAAATCCTCTACACACAAAAAAAAACTGGTTAAGCTCCAATTATTTTCATTTTCTTCTTTCTTCATTCACACTGGCTCTGTCGGTATTTACTGCCCACACCCAATTGCCCAGAGGGCTTGTAACGGTCAACCACATTGCTGTGGGTCTGGAGTTTATATATAGGCCAGATTGACAATTTCTTTCCCTAAAGAACATTAGTGAAAGAAGTACAGGTCTTTCCTAACGAGCAGCATTAGACCTGCAATTCTGGACTTTTTCCTTATTGAATTCAAACTCTTCCATCTACTATGGCTGTATTTAAATCCAGGTCCCCAGAACATTACCTGGGTCTCTGAACTATTAGTCTGGCAATAATGCCACCAGATCATCACCTCCACCTCCCTTCCAAGCCACCATAACCTGGGAAGGATGTCAAGACCTTGGTGAAAGGGCAGAGGAAATCTAATAGAATGTTTCGGATGTAGGTTTGCTTGCTGAGCTGGAAGGTTCATTTCCAGACGTTTCGTTACTCTTATAGGTAACATCTTCAGTGGGCCCCTGGCGAAGCAATGCTGAAAATTCCTTCATACTATTTATATGTTTGGGTTTCTTTGGGTTGGTGATGTCATTTCCTGTGGTGATGTTATTTCCTGTGGTGAAGTCGCTTCCTGTTCCTTTTCTCAGGGGTTGGTAGATGGGGTCTAACTCGATGTGTTTGTTGATAGAGTTCCGGTTGGAATACCTTGCTTCTATGAATTCTCATGCATGCCTCTGTTTGGCTTGTCCTAGGATGGATGTGTTATCCCAGTCGAAGTGGTGTCCTTTCTTACCTGTATGTAAAGATACTAGTGGGTCATGTCTTTATGTGGCTAGTTGGTGTTCATGTATCCTGGTGGCTACCTCAACCTGAGCTACAAATCTTCTCAAAACTCCCTAATAGAATGTTTCCAAATGGTTTGAGTTATACGGAGGGACCAGAGGGGTTAAAACAAAAATAATGCAGATGCTGGAACTCTGACGTACAAGTAGGAAGTGCTGCAGAAACTCAGCAGGTCCGGTAGTCTCTGTGGAGGCAGAAAGAAGAGTTCACATTTTGCGTCAAATGTGACTCTATTTGAAATGTTGCAAGATCAGCTGAGGATTTCCAGCTTTTTCTGTTTTTATTATTCGAGAAACTGGGATTGTTCTCCTTCACAGCAGAGAAGGTAAAAAAAGAGAATAATCCAGGCTGTTGAAAACTTTGGAGGATTTTGATTGAGTAAACAGAACCAACTTATCTCCAAGGCAGAGGGACTAATAAGTAGAAACCACAGATTTAAGGTGATTAGTAAAAGAACAGAAGGCATCCTGAGGAAATTCTTTTTTTTAGGAATTGTTGAGATCTGGAATGAGCTGTATGAAAGGGTGGTCTAATGGGAGCTTTCAAAGGGGAAATTGATAAATACTTGAATGGAAGGAAACCGATATAAATGAATGAAAGTAAGGAAACAAAAAAGGGAATGGGGAGGGATCCATTCTTTCACAGCCATCAGAAATCTCAAAGTGCTGAAAATAAAAGCAAAGTACTTTGGATGCTGGAGATCTGAAATAAAAATGGAAAGTGCTGGAGGAACTCAGCAGGTCTGGCAGTGTCTCTCTCCCCAGACATTCTGTTTTCATCACTGCAGCTGGTGATGTCCTTCTGAGGTTGTAATGTACAGAACACAGCCATCAATCTGCATGCAGCACACTCTCACAAACAGCAATGTGCAAACTAGAGAGCCTGTTTTTTATGCAACATTGATTAAGGGATAAATGTGGGCCAGGGCAGTGGGGAGACCGCGCTTGTTCTTCTGTGAAATAGTGCCATGTTTATATCCATCTGAGAGGGCAGATGGAGTTTAGTGGCTCATGTGAAAAATAGCACCTCTGACTGTTCAGCATTCCACAGGAGAAGAGCAGAGTACAGAAATTATTGCCAGTTGCCAGCACAGACACAATGGTCCAAGTGGCCTCTTTCTGTGCTGCATCATTTTATCATTCCAAGACACTTCACAGATGGAACAAGCTTTCACAAAGGACTGAGGAATTTGATAGCAATATGTCACTTTTTATCACGAAAATTCAATAGCAAAGGGAGGCAACAATTTCTGTACAAGGTAAAACAACGGAGAGCAACATTATATGGACACAAGTGAGATCTCTCCCGTCATCTCTTTAAATACTGCCATGGCAGCCTGAGTTACATTCAGAATCCAACATTTCGGAGTCTAGACCATGCACCCTCGTTCCAGTAGCACAACTTGAACGCACAGTTCCAGGCCACTCACCATCCTGATTTGGAATTCTATCTCTGTTCCTCAGTGTCACCATTGTGGGTCCATCTACAGCACATGGACTGCAGCAGTTCAAGAAGGCAGCTCACCCCCACCTTCTCAACTGGGAATGGGCAATAAATGCTGACCCAGCCAGTGACGCCCACATGGATTAAATATATTTCTGGGCTTCAGAGACTACAGGTGCTACTCACTGGGGGACTAGATTGGGAAACTGTTCAGGGGAAAAAGAAGGTTCGGGGGGAAGGCATTTCTATCTTGCCTTTCACAGCTTTAAGGCATCTTAAAGCATGGCACAGCCAATGAGCTACTTGCCTTGCAGAACCACAGCAGCCCATTTGTAGATGGCAAGCTCCCACAAGTCACAAAGTGATAACCTGTACCTGACTTTGATTGAGGATTAACTGTTGGCCAGACTCGAGGCAAGACTCCCACTTTGAATTGCAACCGTGGGGTTTTTTTGCATTTACGGTCTCAGTCAGCAAGACTACACCATACACGACAGATATTCCCTCAACACTACACTGCAGTATTAGCCTGGATTAAATGCTCAAATCTCCGGATTTCCGTTGTTCACAACAGCACAACATTCAATGTGAAATCACTCCCCTAACTAAATTTGACTTGGAACTTCCTCCATTTATAATCACATTCCCTGAGCAGTTTCACAAAAGTGCATTAAACCCACATCGATCTTTGTTAAGTCTTAAACCAGGATATTAACATGCAAGCAAATACATCTCTTCATTGATTAAATTTCCAGCCCTATCATCCTGTTCATTAATCTTGTAATATTCTCTGTTGGCACCAGTATAATGCAGGTTTTCTTTTATTCACTCATGGGATGTGGGTGGCGCTGGTTAGACCAGCATTTATTACCCATCCATAATTACTGAGAGGACATTTCAGAGTCAACCCTGTTGCTGTGTGTCTGGAGTCACATGTAGGTCAGACCAGGTAAGGATGGCAGTTTTCTTCCCGAAAGGATATCAGTGAACCAGATGGGGTTTTCCAACCGATAAAAGGTGGAGTTGGATAAAGCACTGATGGTCAGACAGTATTAGAGGTCATGTCTGAAACATCAACTCTCCTGCTCTTTTGCCTTCTGTGCTTTTTCCAGTTCCACATTTTCTCGACTGCGACTTTACAGCATCTGCAGTCCTTGCTATCTCCAGTTTTTCCCAACAATCGACAACAGATTCATGGTAAGCATTAGACTTTTAATCTCAGATTTTTAGTGAATTCAAATTCCACCATCTGCTGTGGCAGGATTCAAACCCAGGTCCCCAGAACATTAGATGTGTATCTGGATTAACAACCGAGTGATAATACCACTGGGTATTATTCATTATTCAGCATTATTCAGAACTTTGTCTCTCATACAGTTTCCATTCCACTTTGGGAAGGGATTGCTCTCAAAGTCATAAAGATGTACAGCACGGAAACAGACCCTTCGGTCCAACCCGTCCATGCCGACCAGATATCCCAACCCAATCTTGTCCCACCTGCCAGCACCCGGCCCATATCCCTCCAAACCCTTCCTATTCATATACCCATCCAAATGCCTCTTAAATGTTGCAATTGTACCAGCCTCCACCACATCCTCATTCCATACACGTACCACCCTCTGAGTGAAAAAGTTGCCCCTTAGGTCTCTATTATATCTTTCCCCTCTCACCCTAAACCTATGCCCTCTAGTTCTGGACTCCCCGACCCCAGGGAAAAGACTGTCTATTCATCCTATCCATGCCCCTCATAATTTTGTAAACCTCTATAAGGTCACCCCCTCAGCCTCCGATGCTCCAGGGAAAATAGCCCCAGCCTGTTCAGCCTCTCTCTATAGCTCAAATCCTCCAATCCTGGCAACATCCTTGTAAATCTTTTCTGAACCCTTTCAAGTTTCACAACATCATTCCGATAGAAAGGAGACCAGAATTGCATGCAATATTCCAACAGTGGCCCTAACCAATGTCCTGTACAGCTGCAATATGACCTCCCAACTCCTGTATTCAATATTCTGACCAATAAAGGAAAGCATACCAAACACCTCCTTCACTATCCTATCTACCTGCAACTCCACTTTCAAGGAGCTATGAACCTGCACTCCAAGGTCTCTTTGTTCAGCAACACTCCCTAGGAACTTACCATTAAGTGTATGAGTCCTGCTAAGATTTGCTTTCTCAAAATGCAGCCCCTCGCATTTATCTGAATTAAACTCCATCTGCCACTTCTCAGTCCATTGGCCCATCTGGTCCAGATCCTGTTGTAATCTGAGGTAACCCTCTTCGCTACCCACCACACCACCAATTTTGGTGTCATCTGCAAACTTACCTCCTGTACCTCTTATGCTCGCATCCAAATCATTTATGTAAATTACAAAAAGTATTGGACCCAGCACCGATCCTTGTGGCACTCCACTGGTCACAGGCCTCCAGTCTGAAAAACAACCCTCCACCACCACCCTCTGTCTTCTACCTTTGAGCCAGTTCTGTATCCAAATGGCTAGTTCTCCCTTTATTGCATGAGATCTAATCCTGCTAATCAGTCTCCCATGGGGAACCCTGTTGAATGCCTTACTGAAGTCCATATAGATCACATCTATTACTCTGCCCTCATCAATCTTCTTTGTTACTTCTTCAAAAAACTCAACCAAGTTTGTGAGACATGATTTCCCACGCACAAAGCCATATTGACTATCCCTAATCAGTCCTTGCCTTTCCAAATACATGTACATCCTGCCCCCCAGGATTCCTCCAACAACTTGCCCACCACCGAGGTCAGGCTCACTGGTCTATAGTTCCCTGGCTTGTCTTTACCGCCCTTCTTAAATAGTGGTACCACGTTTGCCAACCTCCAGTCTTCCAGCACCTCACCTGTGACTATTGATGATACAAATATCTCAGCAAGAGGCCCAGCAATCACTTCTCTAGCTTGCCCTTGCAGAAGCCACTACCAAGCAACAGTTTCCAAGAAACATTTTATTGTAGTATTAGCAAAGGTCCCATGGCATTGCTCACTGTGAGTTAAACTCTGAATACTACCCGACCTCTCTTGGCATTGCTCAAGGGTGGGAGTAATTTACTCTAACTATTGTCAGGCTTCCAGTGGCATTATTCAGTGACATCAGATAGCATTCCGGCTGACTGCCTGCGGCGCTGTGCTCACGGTGAGTATTCGTAAACCTCCTATGGCATTGCTCCCAATCACAGCAGCTTTAAAGAATGCTGGTGAACACAGTTCCATGACAAAGCATGCTGAGAGTCAGGGAATGTGGTAGGCATTTGAAATAAACAGAGAGAGAGACAGTGAAGTACATCAGTGTGGGTAAAATGGCTTTTTAATTACTTTAGATTAGATTCCATACAGTGTGGAAACAGGCCCTCTGGCCCAACAAGTCCACACCGACCTGCCGAAGAGCAACCCACCCAGACCAATTCCCCTACATTTACCCCTGCACGTAATATTACGGGCAATTTAGCATGGCCAATTCACCTAACCTGCACATCTTTGGACTGTGGGAGGAAACCACGCAGACAATGTGCAAACTCCACACAGACAATTGCCCGAGGTGGGAATTGAACCCGGGTCCTGGCGCTGTGAGGTAGCAGTGCTAACCACTGAGCCACCCCAAGAAGTTATAATAGCCAAAGTTAGAAACGTAGAATCGCTATAGCATGGAAGCAGACCATACTGACCCTCTGAAGAACAACCCCCCCCCCCCACCCTACCACTGTAACCCTGCATTTACCATGGCTAATCCACTTAACCTGCACAGCTTTGGACTGTGGCAGGAAACCCATGAGACACAGGGAGAGTGTAGAAACTCCACACAGTCACCGACTTCTGAAATCTTTGAGTCAATGAGAGTAAATGAACAGTGCTGAAATTTTCATTTGGTCAGGAGTAGTTATAAGAGTTATAGACACATAAGGCCTGTACAATAAACAAGGATTGTTTTGTAATTTTTATGTAAGTATGGGCGGCACGGTTGCTCAGTGGTTAGCACTACTGCCTCACAGCAGCAGGGACCCGGGTTCTATTCCCACATTGGGCAACTGTCTGTGTGGAGTTTGCACATTCTCCCCGTGTCTGCATGGGTTTCCTCCGGGTGCTCCAGTTTCCTCTCACAGTCCAAAGATGTGCAGGTAAGGTGAATTGGCCATGCTAAATTGCCCGTAGTGTTAGGTGTATTAGTCAGGGGTAAATATAGGGGGGTGGGTTTCTCTTCGGAGGGTCGGTGTGGATTTGTTGGGCTGAAGGGCCTGTTTCCACACTGTAGGTAATCTAATCTAATGAACCTTTATGTTTTGGTGATTTCGTCACACCCGCTATTCTTGCATCCTCCATAGGGTGGTGCTGTAGATACCAATATAGCCTGAAGACCAAAATAAAATCCATGATGTGGAGGTGCTGGTGTTGGACTGAGGTGGACAAAGTTAAAAATCACACAACACCAGGTTAGAGTCCAACAGGTTTGATTGGAAGCACTAGCTTTCGGAGCACTGCTCCTTCATCAGGTGGTTGTGGAGGTTAAGATCGTACGACACAGAATTTATAGCAAAGGTTTACAGTGTGATGGAACTGAAAAAGACCTGGATTGTTTGTTAAGTCTCTCATCTTTTAGAATGACCATGTTAGTTTCAGTTTTTTCATATGTAAATCCCAGAACTTTCTTAAAGTTACATTCTCAAGTGAACTGTAACAATAGGTGCCATGTCGGCCCAGATAATGCATTGAAGGTGTGAGGTGCCCTGTGTGAGGCTGTCTGTGCCCCAATGTTCAGACTGATTCTAATCCACTAAAGGAATTTACAGAATCTTACATGGATTCATGCAGTTCTTGAGCAAAATAAAATGTAATTCTGCAAGTACAAATTCACCCCACAAACTTGTGTGCGTGTGCGTGTAAGTGTGTAGGGGGTTATGAGTGTGAGAGATTGTGTGTATGCGTATGTGTATGAGTGTAAAGGGGTATAAGCCTGTGAGAGGGTGCATTGTGCGTGTGAATGTGGGAGAGTATGTGTGAGTATATGAGAGAGAGTCTGCATGAGTGTGTGGATCTGTAGGAGTATGTGTGTGTGTGTGTCTGTGTGTCTATCTGTGAGTATGTGTGTGTGTGTCAATCTGTGAGTATGTGTTTGTGTGTGTGTGTGTGTGTCTGTGTCTGTGTATGTCCGTGTGTGTGTGTAGTGCAGTGGGGTCACCTGTAGTGTGACATGAATCCAAGGTCCCGGTTGTGGCCATCCCCATGGGTACTGATTTTGGCTATCAGCCTCTGCTCGGACACTTTGTGTTACTGCCTGTCCTGATGTCCACCTTGGAGGATGGGCACCCGAAGGTCTGAGGTCGAATGTCCTGGGACTTCAGGCAGGCAACAAATCAAACTGGCTGAGCAGAGGTTGATAGCCAAGTTCGGTCCCCATGGGATGGCCACAACCGGGACCTTGGGTTCATGTCACTCAACAGGTGACCCCACTGCACTACACACAGACACACACACACACACACTCACAGACAGACAGACACTCCTATAGACACACACACTCCTACAGACCCATACACTCATGCAGACCCTCTCTCACAAACAAGCTCTCTCTGATGCTCACACATACACTCCCACACTCACACGCACCCTCTCACAGACTTGTTCCCCTTTACACTCACACTCATACACATACACATACACATACTGTCTCACAGACACTCATAACTCCCCCCCCCCACCCCCACCCCACACACACATAAAAATTTGTGGGGTGAATTTGTACTTGCAGAATTACATTTAATTTGCTAAAGAATTGCATGAATCCATGTAAGATTCTGTAAATCCCTTTTTTAGATTAGAATCAGTTTGAACATTGGGGCACAGACAGCCTCACACAGGGCACCTCACACCTTCAATGCATTATCTGGGCCGACATGGCACCAATTGTTATAGTTCACTTAAGAATGTAACTTTAAGAAAGTTCTGGGATTTACATTTGAAAGAACTGAAACCAACATGGTCATTCTAAAAGATTAAAAATCACACAACACCCCGTTCTACTCCAACAGGTTTAATTGGTGTTGTGTGATTTTTAAATTTCTACACCCCAGTCCAACACTGACATCTCCAAATCATTCTAAAAGATGAGAGACTTAACAAACAATCCAGGTCTTTTTCAATATATAATTTCAGTTCCATCACACTGTAAACTTTGCTATAAATTCTGTATCATACGATCTTAACCTCCACAATTACCTGATGAAGGAGCAATGCTTCGAAAGCTAGTGCTTCCAAATAAACGAATAAATTATTGGACTATAACCTGATATTGTGTGATTTTTAACTAAATAAAAGCTGAAAGAACTGCGGATGCTGTAAATCAGAAACAAAAACAGAAATTGCTGGAAAAGCTCAGAACTTTGCTGGCAAAGAAGGTAGACAGAACAGGTCAAGAAGGGTCACTTTACCCGAAACATTCACTCTGATTTCTCTGCACAGATGCTGCCAGACCTGCTGAGCTTCTCGAGCAATTTCTGTTTTTGTAGCAAGAAGACTTGTTCTGTTTACTTTCTTTGGCAAGCAACTTCCAATGGGCTTTTTACAACAAACACACCTGGAAAAGACACCACTCTCTCCAACTAACCATGAACAAGAATCCTGGAGATTAACCAGGATGCCAGATTTAACTCTCAGTAACTGTGGAGTGGGGAGTACTTCATGAAGTAAACCACATAGAACAGCAAATCCCACAAGTAATACTGTGGGAAAATCTGCTAACGTGTACGGTATGAGTTTTGTTCCTAACATGGCTAGACTGCAACAGAAAGATATTACCATTTCTTCAGTGACGCTGGATGAAAATTCTGGCAATCCCTCCCTAATACCATTGGGGTCTATCTACAGCACATGGACTGCAGTGGCTCAAGAAAGCAGCTCATCCCTACTTTCTCAAGGCAACCAGGGACAGGCAATAAACTAGATTAGATTCCTTACAGTATGGAAACAGGCCCTTCAGCCCAACAAGTCCATACTGACCCCCCCCCCCCCCAAAAAATAACCCACCCAGACCCATTCCCATCTCCTATATTTAACCCTGACTAATGCACCTAACACTATGGGCAATTTAGCATGGCCGATTCACCTGGCTTGCACATCTTTTGGGTTGTGGGAGGAAACCCACGCAGAACATGCAAACTCCACACAGACAGTCGCCCAAGGTGGAATTTGAACCCAGGTCCCTGGCACTGTGAGACAGCAGTGCTAACCACTGAGCCACCATGCTGCCCCAGCCCAGCCAGTGATGGCCACATCCCATGAATGAATGAAGAAAATAAATTTTTTGCACTTGAAAATCTTACACATCGTAAACAATAAAATGAAGGTAGTAGAGAAAGCACCCCATGTTTAATAATTCTCTAGATTGAGAAAGGAACTGGTAATAGCAAACATGTAATTGCTGTAATTTCTATTTCTGATTCCCAATTCAGATCTGCTGATTCAATTTCCCGAGTGGAAAAAGATGACAGGCTGGACTGTTAGACAGGAAATAAGACCAGGAATTGGCAATTCAGTCCCTCAAGCCTTCAATAATGATGACTGATCTCCCACAACTATATCCTCCAGCACTATTCCAACATCCCTTAATCTCTTTCATGCCCAAAATCCAACAGAAGCTGTCTTGAAATTGGTCAGTGAGTGACCACCTATAGCTTTAAATTCCAACAACTCACAACCCCTTAGAGTGTAGAACTTCCTCCACATCTGAGTCCTAAATGGTTGACTCTTTATATGAGCCTTGGCCCCTCTTTCTACATTAGTTCCAACTGATATCACCAAAGTGGCATTATATTCTGTACAATAAATTAGAGCAACACTTTGTTATAGACTATAATGAGCTAAGAACATCTCAAGAACCACTTACCTGAGGGCACAGGGTGGACTTTCCTCTTTAGCTGTTTATTGGGTTTGAAAAAACCTGGCATCGTAACTGGGTGAATCTCAACATTCTGCACCAACCATCCTCTTTGTCCCAGGATCTCCTATCTGCAAAAGTTGCCAAATGCTCCTGAGTGTTTTGATATACAGGGCGATTAACTCCACCCACTGTCCCCTTTTCAAATCATGCAAGCTATGCCCCTTGGCGATGAACAGCTTCAGTTAGTGTCTAGAGTGGCTGCATACAGTGCTACGCCAACTTCCTCCCCCGCCCCTTACACCCGCCCAACTCCATTGTTGCTACAGAGGTTTAGTGTTTCAGGGAAAGGAGATGTTGATTATCTCATTGTCAGTTTTAACCTGGAGTAGAGCTAAGGGCATTCTGTGTATTATGTATTGACTCTGCGCAACAATCCAACAATGTATTCTCTTCCATTGGGTTTTGTTTTGAAACAAATTCAGATGAAGCTTGAAATGACAGGATTGCTCTTTTGTTCAGAGACACTGTGTATTGTGATTTGAGTGTCTTTGATTCTTCACTTCTCATGCATATTAAAAAAATGTAATTCATATTTTCATTTATTTGCTCGCTCTGGCCTTACACCTACATTCGTTTTTTTCTGACAAATCGTGTACTCTCAATTTTATTCTGAGAATGTTACCATCCAAAATGAGGAAAATGTAGTAGGCATTAACTAGATTATTGTATTTTGCTTAAGCAATTTAAGTTAGAGTTTAAAAATAACAAAACTAATAATTAAGATGAGGAGGAGAGACCAACATGAAAATGTAAATCCATTTTAGGCATTAAAATACACGCTGGACAACTTCCAAATTGTGGAAAGGGTCAGCAGTTGAAAGGAGTGACTGAAAATGGAGATATTCATCCTGGTAGGCAGCACAAGTTAGCGATAGTAAATGAGCAGTCAGTTGTACATCCTGCCCCAATATGTACTCCGTGACAGGAGAGGGGAACAGGTGCTGGGACTTATTTGACAGCATTTTCTCCAGACTGAAACTAAAAGATGACTAACATTTGGGAACAAAAGACTAGTGCATTTAAAAATAACAAGGTGTGAATATAACCCAAAAAATTACCAAATGAAACAAAACACACAAGTATAGGAGATGGGATTGTATGTTGCTGCTGTACAGGTCATTAGTGAGTCCACTTTTGAAATTCTGTATTCAATTCTGGTCTCCCTGCTATAGGAAGGACATTATTAAACTTGTGAGGGTGCAGAAAAGATTTACAAGGATATTGCTAGGATTGCAGGGTTTGAGCTATAAGGAGAGGCTGAATAGGCTGGGGTTATTTTCCCTGGAGTGACAGAGGCTGAGGGGTGACCTTACAGAGGTTTATAAAATCATGAGGGGCACGGATAGGATGAATAGCAAAGGTCTTTTCCCCAGGGATGGGAGTGTTCAAAACTAGAGGGCATTGTATTAAGATGAGGGAAAAGGTTTAAAGAGGACCTGAGGGTTAGTTATTTCATGCAGAGGGTGGTGCGTTTATGGAATGAGCTGCCAGATGAAATGGTGGAGGCTGGTACAATTATAACATTCAAAAGGCATCCAGATGGGTAAATGAATAGGAAGGGTTTAGAGGGATATGGGCCAAGTGCTGACAAACGGGTTTAGGTCAGATTGGAATATCTGATCAGTATGGACAAGTTGGATTGAAGGGCCTGTTTCCATGCTGTGAAGCTCTATGATCTTCTGACCCTATGGTTCTATTACTGACAAAAATAACCGTGGTAATTAGAAAATAGCTTTTTGTTTCTCTCAGTTGAGTATGAATGAACTTCTGTTCTTTATATGTCTTTTTTTTTAAATCCAAAGCGGAACATGTTCTCTCTGATTACAGATGAACATAGCTTATATTATCTCCTGGGATTTGAAGGGTATGGTTTAAAATGTGTCTCATGAGTTGTTTGGCTTGTTGTAGAAATGTGAAAAGCCTCTGGTATAATGCATTCTACCCCTGAAATCTCCAACTATGTATGAAAAGAATTTTCAAACTGACTGTAAAGATCTCTTGCCACATTCCTACAAGCCTCTGAGGACTAAATGTTGAAAGAGGATCCCTTTCTGGGAGTTCCACCAACAAACTATCAAGTAATGCTAGATACCAACAGCGTGGGTTCAATTCCCACACCAGCTAAGGGCTACTCTCTTTCTCATCCTCACCTCTGACCTAAGGCATCGTGACCCTCAGGTTAAACCATGACTCAATGTCTCTCTCGCTCCCTCTCTAATGAGAGTGGGACAATGGTGACTTTACCTTTTACATAAAACATCTGAAACAAAAATATAAAAACTGTCATGTAAACGTCCTGGACATTATTCTCAATGGCCAATAATAATAATGCCAAATTTTCAAATGTTGGTTTTGCATTCCAACAATCTTGTTGGCTGACAGAGACCTTGCGACTTGGTGATGACTCTCTTGATTGCTTTGTTTTTCAGCTAGCTTATTGGTTGCTGCTATGTACAAGACGCACCTGAATATTCCTTGTTTGCTAGGGTTCAGTACCAATGCTTACAGAGTTTGGATAGGTGAGAAACAGGCATTCAGCAGACTTTATTTGATATTGTAGTGGCTCATTGGTGCCTGGCAACTGGTTGTGAGCTGCTGCTCATTGGCTGTACCTTTGCTCCATGGAACAATGTGACTGAAAGTTCTCATCAGTCGTTGGACCAATGCTCATTGGTCACTTGTGACCATGTGACAACAGAATGGCAATGCATCACAATGCCAAAGTTATTCGACTTTGCAATTTCAACTGACTTTCAGGTCAGTGGTGTGTTACCTGAACTAAGTTGTTGCATAGAATTTTAAATAGAGTAATACACCACAGAAACAGACCCTTCAGTCTAACTCATCCATGCTGACCAAGTTTCCCAAACTAAACTAGTCCCACATTTGGTCCATATCCCTCTAAACCCTGTGACATAGAAAGTACTGACTGATAAAACTCATGACATATGACAATTCCTTAATCACATGATACAACTGTAATGAATCTGTTGACTAGTCAGAGGTATCAACTTCCATCTCATTAATCTACAACATGCACAAGTGAAGGAAACCCATGCGATGAAGGCTTTTGAGAGTCATGGATCCAAAGTCACCTCTTCATATACTTTTTGTAAACACTCAAAGGATGTGGCATTGCCAGCAAGTCCAGCATTTATTATTCATCCCTCACCACCCTCAAGATATTGTGACAAACAATTCCATGGCACACCAACCTTTTACAGCTGAATTGATTGCTCACATGTCACAAATTCTTTTGCATTTACTCTGGTCACAACTTGACTGTTAGGGATGCCCATAACTGAGCAGACAAAATGGCCGACAGCTGCCCATGGCTAATGCAGCAGAACAAGGCTGACAGTAACATTTCAAGATTGCTGAATGTGAGTAAGGCATAGGTAATAGCATCTAACATTTGAGTAATATAGTAGAACAATAGCAGCTCTGTAAAGACATAGATGATAATTCACATTTAATAACAATAGCATCTCAAGGGTGCAGCTGACGCATAAGACATAGAAAGGTACATCTCACACTAATTAGTTGTTTAATCAATAATTATAGATCCAAATTAGTTACAGAAAAGCACTAAAGGAAAAT
Source organism: Chiloscyllium plagiosum (assembly GCF_037043375.1). Taxonomy (NCBI): domain Eukaryota; kingdom Metazoa; phylum Chordata; class Chondrichthyes; order Orectolobiformes; family Hemiscylliidae; genus Chiloscyllium; species Chiloscyllium plagiosum. The sequence continues at coordinate 7,571,394 of NW_028270181.1, forward strand.
ATTCAAACCACTTTCAGACAGAACTCATTAAGACACAACTTGTTAGCTAAAGAATTGTAATATGAGGTGTAACCACATGACTTCATTGGAACTGATCAAAAATCAATATTCTTTTGTATTTCCTTTCATGAGAAAGGAAATACTGAAGAGATAGGCATGTATCAAATTAATTGGCAGTCAACAGCTAGCACATGTTACTTGAACACAGTATCCATTGTGAAAAGCCTCAAGAAGGAAGAAGAGTCTGGAAAACATCATGAAGGACTGGGGTGGACCACAAACCTGTCCAACTGTTTGTCATTTTGCTGAAGCAAGCTTAAGTGGTATAACTGTACCAGAGAGCCAGTTACAGATGGACCACTCTGTTCTGCTGACCTATGGTAATCAAAGAGGGGTGTATGCACTTAATGTATGCACTTCCTGATGAAGGGCTTATGCCCAAAACGTCAACTCTCCTGCTCCTCGGATGCTGCCAGACCTGCTGTGCTCTTCTAGCACCACACTCTCAACTCTGATCTCCAGCATCTGCAGTCCTCACTTTCTCCTGATATGCACGTGATGGACAAATTTCTGGTACCAAAAATGGGTCTAATGTAATGAGGGGCACATCAGGTTCCAAGCGATCGATTGTGTTAGGAAACTCTCTAGTCCGAGGCACAGACAGATGTTTCTGCAGCCAGCAGCGAAAAATCAGAATGATGTGTTGCCTCCCTGGTACCAGGATCAAGTATATCCCAGCGAGGGTGCAGAATGTTATCAAAGGGGAGAGGGACCAGCAGGAGATCGTTGTACACATTGGAATTAATGACATTGGAAGGGAAAAGGATGAGATTCTGAAGGGAGAATATAGAAAGTTAGGCAGGAATTTAAAAAGGAGGTCCTTGAGGGTAGTAATATCTGGATTACTCCCGATGCTACGTGCTAGTGAGGGTAGGAATAGGAGGATAGAGCAGATAAATGCATGGCTGAGGAGCAGGGAGAAGGATTCACATTTTTGGGTCATTGGAATCTCTTTTGGGGGAGAAGTGACCTGTACAAGAAGGAATTGGAAGGGGACTAATATCCTGGCAGGGAGGCTCCTTAGAGCTGCTCAGGAGGATTTAACCTAGTAAGGCTGGGAGCGGGGGGGGGAGGGGGGGGGGGGGGGGGGGGGGGTGGGTGGTGGGTGGTGGTGGTGGGACCCGGGGGATAGTGAGGAAAGAGATTAATCTGAGACTGGTACAGTTGGGAAAATGAGCGAGACAAACAGTCAGGGCAGGCAGGAACAAGACAGGACTGATAAATTAAACTGCATTTACTTCAATGCAAGAGGCCTAACAGGGAAGGCAGATGAACTCAGGGCATGGTTAGGAACACGGGACTGGGATATCATAGCAATTACAGAAACATGGCTCAGGGATGGGCTAGACAGGCAGCTTAATGTTCCAGTACACAAATGCTACAGGAAGGAATAGAAAGCAAGAGAAGAGGGGGAGTGGCATTTTTGATAAGGGATAGCATTATAGCTGTAATGAGGGAGAATATTCCTGGGAATACATCCAGGGAAGTTATTTGGGTGGAACTGAGAACTAGGAAAGGGATGATCATCTTATTGGGATTGTATTATAGTCAGAGGGAAATTAAGAAACAAATTTGTAAGACGATTATCTATAAGAATAATAGGGTGGTTATGGTAGGGGATTTTAACTTTCCAAACATAGACTGGGACTGCCATAGTGTTAAGGGTTTAGATGGAGAGGGTTAAGTGTGTACAATACAATTTTCTGATTCAGTATGTGGATGTACCTACTAGAGAAGGTGCAAAACCTGACCTACTCTTGGGAAATAAGGCAGGGCAGGTGACTGAGGTGTCAGTGGGGGAGCACTTTGGGGCCAGCGATCATAATTCTATTCATCTTAAAACAGTGATGGAAAAGGATAGACCGTATCTAAAAGTTGAAGCTCTAATTTGGAGAAAAGCCAGTTTTGACAGTATTTGGCAAGAACTTTCAAAAGCTGATTAGGGCAAACATTTGCGGTTAAAGGGACGGCTGGAAAGTGGGAAGACTTCAGAAATAAGATAACGAGAGATAGTATTTTCCTGTTAAGGTGAAAGGCAAGGCTGGTAGGTGTAAGGAATGCTGGATGACTAAAGCAATTGAGGTTTTGGTTGAGAAAAAGAAGGAAGCATATGTCAGGTATAGGCAGCAGAGCTCAAGTGAATCCTTATAAGAGTATAAAGGCAGTAGGAGTATACTCAAGAGGGAAATCAGGAGAGCAAAAAGGGGACATGAGATAGCTTTGGCAAATGGGTTTAAGGAGAATCCAAAGGGATTTTATAAATATATTAAGGACAAAAGGATAACTAGAGAGAGAATGGGGCCCCTCAAAGATCAGCAAGGCAGCCTTTGTGTGGAACCACAGGAAATGGGGGAGATACTAAATAACCATTTTGCATCAGTGTTTACAGTGAAGGACATGAAAGACACAAAATGTGGGAAAATAGAAATATTTTAAAACATCCATATTACAGAGGAGGAGGTGCTGGATGTCTTAAAACGCATAAAAGTGGATAAATCCCCAGGACCTGATCAGGTGTACTCTAGAACTCTGTGGGAAGCTAGGGAAGTGATTGCTGGGCCCCTTGCTGAGATATTTGTATTATTGATAGTCACAGGTGAGGTGCCAGAGATTGGAGGTTGGCTAACATGATGCCACTATTTAATAAAAGTGGTAAGGACAAGCCAGGAAACTATAGGCCAGTGAGCCTGACGTCGGTGGTGGGCAAGTTGTTGGAGGGAATCCTGAGGGGCAGGTCTTACATGTATTTGGAAAGACCATAAGACATAGGAGTGGAAGTAAGGCCATTTGGCCCATCGTGTCCACTCTGCCATTTAATCATGGCTGATGAGCATTTCAACTCCACTTACCCGCATTAGAGAACATAGAACATAGAACATAGAACATAGAAGAATACAGCGCAGTACAGGCCCTTTGGCCCTCGATGTTGCGCCGATCCAAGCCCACCTAACCTATACTAACCCACTATCCTCCATATACCTATCCAATGCCCGCTTAAATGCCCATAAAGAGGGAGAGTCCACCACTGCTACTGGCAGGGCATTCCATGAACTTACGACTCGCTGAGTGAAGAACCTACCCCTAACTTCAGTCCTATATCTACCCCCCTTAATTTAAAGCTATGCCCCCTTGTAATACCCGACTCCATACACGGGAAAAGGTTCACACTGTCAACCCTATCTAACCCCCTAATCATCTTGTACACCTCAATCAAGTCACCCCTAAACCGTCTTTTCTCTAATGAAAACAGCCCCAAGTGTCTCAGTCTTTCCTCATACGATCTTCCTTCCATACCAGGCAACATCCTGGTAAACCTCCTCTGCACCCGTTCCAGTGCCTCCACGTCCTTCCTATAGTATGGCGACCAAAACTGCACACAATATTCCAGATGCGGCCGCACCAGAGTCTTATACAACTGCATCATAACCTCAGGACTCCGGAACTCAATTCCTCTACCAATAAAAGCCAGTACGCCATATGCCTTCCTCACCGCACTATTTACCTGGGTGGCAACTTTCAGAGATCTGTGTACATGGACACCAAGATCCCTCTGCTCATCCACATTACCAAGTATCCGACCATTAGCCCAGTACCCCAAATTCTCCCCGTAGCCCTTAATTCCTTGTGACATCAAGAATTTATCAATCTCTGCCTTGAAGACATATAGCGGCCCGGCCTCCACTGCACTCCGCAGCAATGAATTCCACAGGCCCACCACTCTCTGGCTGAAGAAATGTCTCCGCATTTCTGCTCTGAATTGACCCCCTCTAATTTTAAGCCTGTGCCCACGGGTTCTAGTCTCCTCGCCTAACGGAAACAATTTCTTAGCGTCCACCCTTTCCAAGCCATGTATTATCTTGTAAGTTTCTATTAGATCTCCCCTTAACCTTCTAAACTCCAATGAGTACAATCCCAGGATCCTCAGCCATTCCTCATATGTTAGACCTACCATTCCAGGGATCATCCCTGTGAATCTCCGCTGGACACGCTCCCGTGCCAGTATGTCCCTCCTGAGGTGTGGAGCCCAAAACTGGACACAGTACTCCAAATGGGGCCTAACCAGAGCTTTATAAAGTCTCAGTAGCACATCGCTGCTTTTATATTCCAACCCTCTTGAGATAAATGACAACATTGCATTCGCTTTCTTAATCAAGGATTCAACCTGCATGTTTACCTTTAGAGAATCCTCGACTAGCACTCCCAGATCCCTTTGTACTTTGGCTTTATGAATTTTCTCACCGTTTAGAAAGTAGTCCATGCTTGTATTCTTTTTTCCAAAGTGCAAGACCTCACATTTGCTCACATTGAAACTTCATCAGCCATTTCCTGGACCACTCTCCCAAACTGTCTAGATCCTCCTGCAGCCTCCCCACTTCCTCAATACTACCTGCCTGTCCATCTATCTTCGTATCATCGGCAAACTTCACTAGAATGCCCCCAGTCCCTTCATCCAGATCATTAATATATAACGTGAACAGCTGTGGCCCCAACACTGAACCCTGCAGGACACCGCTTGTCACCGGCTGCCATTCTGAAAAAGAACCTCTAATCCCAACTCTCTGCCTTCTGTCAGACAGCTAATCCTCAATCCATGCCAGTAGCTCACCTCGAACACCATGGGCCCTCACCTTACTCAGCAGCCTCCCGTGTGGCACCTTATCAAAGGCCTTTTGGAAGCCTAGATAGACCACATCCACTGGGTTTCCCTAGTCTAACCTACTTGTCACCTCTTCAAAGACAAGGACCGATTAGGGACAATCAAATAGCTTTGTGCATGGGAAATCATGTCTCACAAAAATGATTGCGTTTTTTGAAGAAGTAACAAAGAGGATTGGTGAGGGCAGAGCAGTGGACATGATCTATATGGACTTCAGTAAGGCGTTCAGCAAGGTTCCCCATGGGAGACTGGTTAGCAAGGTTAGATCTCATGGAATACAGGGAGAACTAGTCATTTGGATACAGAACTGGCTCAAAGATAGAAGACAGAGGGTGGTGGTGGAGGGTTGCTTTTCAGACTGGAGGCCTGTGACTAGTGAAGTGCCACAAGGATCAGTGCTGGGTCCACTGCTTTTCATCATTTATATAAATGATTTGGATGTGAACATAGGGGGTATAGTTAGTAAGTTTGTAGATGACATCAACATTGGAGGTGTAGCGGGCAGCAAAGAAGGTTAACTCAGAGTACAACAGGATCTTGATCAGATGGGCCAACAGGCTGAGGGATGGCAGATAGAGTTTAGATAAATGTTTGGTGCTGCACTTTGGAAAGGCAAATCAGAGAAGGACTTCTTTTCTACATGGTAAGATCCTGGGAGTGTTGCTGAACAAAGAGACCTTAAGTGCAAGTTCACAGTTCCTTGAAAATTGACTTGCAAGTAGATTGGGATAGTGAAGAAGGTGTTTGGTGTGTTTTCCTTTATTTAGCAGACCATTGAGTCGAGGAGTTGGGAGGTCATGTTGCAGCTGTACAGGACATTGGTTAGGCCATTGTTGGAATATTGTGTGCAATTCTGGTCTCCCTTCAATCGGAAGGATGTTGTGAAACTTGAAAGGATTCAGAAAAGATTTAGAAGGATATTGCCAGGGTTGGAGGATTTGAGCTACAGGGAGAAGCTGAATAGGCTGGGGCTAGTTTCTCTGGAGCATCGAAGGCTAAGGGGTGACCTTACAGAGGTGTATATAATCATGAGGGGCATTGATAGGGTAAATAGACAAGGTCTATTCCCTGCGGTAGGAGAGTTTATAACTAGAGGGCATATGTCTACAGTGAGAGGGGAAAAATTTAATAGGAACCGAAGGAGCAACTTTTTCACGCAGAGGGTGGTGCGTGCATGGAAATATTTGCCAGAGGAAGTGGTGGAGGCTGGTACAATTTACAACATTTAAAAGGATCTGGATAGGTATATGAATAGAAAGGGTTTAGAGAGATATGGGCCAAGTGCTGGCAAGTGGGACTAGATTAGTTTACGATATCAGGTCAGCATGGACGAGTTCGACAGAAGGGTCTGTTTCCGTGTTGTACATCTCTATCACTCTAAGTATATGGCCAATCCACCTAACCTGCACATCTTTGTGACTGTGGGAGAAAACTTGAGGAAATGCATGTAGACACAGGGAGAATGTGCAAAATGTACACAGTCGCCCGAGGTTGGAATCGAAACCGGGTCTCCGTGCCAGTCCGTACTTTGTTTTTCTAGTTTCAATTAAGAAGGACTTTAATGTTAGCTATCACCTTATTTTTTTTCTACTTATTCACGAAGGTAATACTTAAATGTTTCTCTTTCTACTTTGTACCTAAGTTTTTTATACCTCAGTACCTTTGTACCTTAGATGGCACTGCGTGTGGCAACATTATACACTTTTTTAAAATTTTCATTTTTTTCTTTTTTTTTGACACTCCTTTTCCTCCTTTTCCACCATCAGGAAGAAAAGAAACACCCAAGTGGCCAGTGACAAGCAGTGCCCTTCACATCAAAGGGCAATGCTGCGTGATCAAACAGTGAAGGGCAGGGCAAGGCAGGGATTAAATCAAAATAGAGTTGGAGGGGGAAAAAAATACACTTCACTCCCTGCGGCGCCCACCTGTCCCTGAACAGTTCAAGGGTGTTGGTGGACAACGCGTGCTGTACTTCAGTATATGTGGCAATAAAATCTAAATCTAAGCTGGTGAATCAGATTGGATTTTACCTTCAATCTCCCTACACTTACTACATTTTATGCTTCACGTTACGTTTGAATTGTATCCTGCAATGTTATTTCCTGAATTTAATTGGCATGCTGGCTCAGTGGTTAGCACTGCTGCCTCACAGCACCAGTGACCCAGGTTCGATTTCAGACTTGGGTGACTGTCTGTGTGGAGTTTGCACATCCTCCCCGCGTCTGCATGGGTGCTCTGGTTTCCTCCCACAGTCCAAAGATGTGCACGTTAGGCGAATTAGCCATGCTAAATTTCCCATAGTATTAGCTGCATTCGTCAGAGGGAAATGGGTCTGGGTGGGTTACTCTTCGGAGGGTCGGTGTGGACTTGTTGGGCTGAAGGGCCTGATTCTACACTGTAGATAATCTAATCTAATCTAACTTTCATTCAGTTTAATTCAGCTTCCATCATCTCTCAAGTCAGTACATTCCATCGATGGAACATCCATTCAATGAAATATTGCTTCTGTAGATTTGACTGAATTAACAGTGAAATGCAGACTGCATCTATTGATTCTGTTGTGCTGGATAAAGAGAAATAAAAGGTCAGAGCTCTCCTTCAAACAGCGTTGTGCAATTTTTAAAGTTGCTGTCAATGGCCTTTCACCATTATTCATCATGGTGCTGGAAACTGAGAACCCTACAAGCTGCATGTCTTACACAAATCACACATTAGAAACATTACAACTTTGTGTCGAGGCACCTAAGAGTATGGAGAAAATCTTATTTCTATTGCATTAGCTGCAATTTTCAATTTGTAACATTTTGCCCTTGGCAGTATGCCTGACAATATACCTTGTAAGCATTATAACTGAACTGAGGTACCTTAGAGTGGAGCATATTATATGAAGACAAGTTGAATTTTTATTGCACTTGCCATAATTTTCATGTCAATATGTTTTACAAAGTACTTCTCAAGATCTTATACTAAGCTACATTTTTGGATGTAAAATATCACTTGAAAGCAGGCAGTGCCTCAGCTTAATATCGTACCTGAAAGATGACAGCAGTACAGCACTCCCTCAGAGCGGCCCTGCATATCACACAGGTTCACAAGCTCAGGTCTCTCCAGAGTGAAACTTGAATCTAAACTTTTCTGGCTCAGAATTAAGAGTATGACAGATGAGTGCAGCTCCAACAACGCTCAAGAAGTCTAGCACCATCCAGAGTGAAGCAGCAACTTGATCGGCACAACATTCACAGGGCCAAATGCTGGTGAAACGGTTTTGTCACTGGACTGGGAATCCAGACCAACTCCCCGGAGAAATGGGTTCAAATCCCATCGTGGCAGCTGGTGGAATTTCAAATCAATTCATACAACTTGAATATAAAGTTAATAGAGCCATGGAACTAGCATTGATTGTTGGGAAAAACTCACTAAAACCTACTGGAGAAGGAAATCTGCCATCCTTACCTGCTCCGGCCTACATGTGACTCCAGACCCTCAGTAACATTATTGTCTCTTAACTATCCTCTGACATAGCCTCGCAAACCATTCAGCTCAAGGGGTTGCTGGTCTTGCCAAACGATACCCACATCCCATGGGAGAATTAAACCTTCAATATCCACAGGAAATTGGAATTAGAATCCCTACAGTGTGGAAACAGGCCCTTTGGCCCAACGAGGTGACACCGACCCTCTGAAGAGTAACCCACCCAGACCCATTCCCCTATATTTACCCCTGACTAATAACCTACACTATGGGCAATTTAGCATGGCCAATCCACCTAGCCTGCACATCTTTGGATTGTGGGAGGAAACCCACACAGACACGGGGAGAATGTGCAAACTCCACACAGACAGTCGCCAGAGGTGGGAATTGAACCCGGGTCCCTGGTGCTGTGAGGTAGCAGTGCTAACCACTGAGCCATCAGGCCACAGAGGAGTTAATCAAAAAACTTTGCACCAATCTTCATGGTAGAGGAGACTTGCATTCCAAATATACTAGTCAAAAAGTGTGGTGCTGGAAAAGCAAAGCCAGTCGGGCAGCACCTGAGGAGCAGGAGAGTCTATGTTTCAGGCATAAGCTCTTCATCAGCAATGAGGTTTGTGGCCCAAGGGGACTGAGAGATAAATGGGAGTGAGGGAGGGAGGGGTGTTTGGGGGAGGGGGGGAACGGGAGGGAGGGGACAGTGGGGGGGGTGGGGGGGAGGTAGCTGAGAATGCGATAGGAAGGTGAAGGTGGGGCAGGGGGTGATGGTGATAGGTTGGAGCAGATAGGTGGGAAGAAAGATGGACAGGGAGCACAGTTCATGAGGGCGGTGCCGAATTGGAGGGTTGGATCGGGGAATAAGATGGTGGGGAAGAAAGATGAGGAAACTGGTGAAGTCGACATTGATCCCATGTTGTTGGAGGGTCCCAAGGTGGAAGATGAGGCATTCTTCCTCCAGGTGTCAGGTAGCTAGGATTTGGCAGTGGAAGACTTGCATGCCCTTGCCAGAATGGGAGGGGGAGTTAACATGTTCAGCGACAGGGAGGCGGTGGGTTATTTAGTGTGTGTCCAAGAGATGTTGTCTGAAACATTCCGCAAGTGGACATCCTTCCCCCCCGATGTAGAGGAGACCACATTGAATGCAACGGACAGAGTAGATGAGGTGTTTGGATGTGCAGGAGAATCTCTGCTGGATGTGGAAGGGTCCTTTGGGACCTTGGATGGAGGTGAGGGGAGAGGTGCGGTGGCAAGAAGGTGCCAGGAGTGGTGGGTGGGTTGGTGAGGGGCGTGGACCTAACAAGGGAGTCGCGGAAGGAATGGTCTGTGCAGAATGCTGATAGAGGTGGGGGGGGAATTATATCTGTGGTGGTGGGGTCTGTTTGTAGGTGGCAGAAATGGCGGAGGATGATGCGTTGAATCTGGTGGTTGGTAGGGTGGAAGGTGAGGACTAGAGGATTCTGTCCTTGTTGCAATTGGAGGGATGGGGTTCAATGACAGAGTTGTGGGAAGTGGAGGAGAAACGTTGGAGGGCATTGTTACCATGTGAGAGGGGAAATTGTGGTCCTTGAATAAAGAGGCCATCTGGGATATTCCAGAGTGGAATTAGTCCTCCTGGGAGCAGATATGGCAGAGGCGGAGATATTGGGAATAAGGGATAGTGTTTTTACAGGAGGCAGGTTGGGAGGAGGTGTAGTGGGCCATGGGTATGAAGTAGATGTCCGTGGGTTGGTGGAAATGGAGATAGAGAGGTCCAGGAAGGGGAGGGAGGAGTCCGAGATGGTCCAGGTGAACTTGAGGTCAGGGTGGAAGATGTTCGGATAGTCGATGAACTGTTCAACCTCCTCAAGGGAGCTCAAGGTGGCGCCCATACAGTCATCGATGTAGTGGAGGAAAAGGTGGGGAATGGTGCCAGTGTAGCTGCGGAAGATAGACTGTTCCACGTGCCTGACAAAGAGGCAGGCATAGCTGGGGCCTATGCAGGTGCCCTTTGGTATCCCTTTGGTCTGGAGGAACAGGGAGGATTCAAAGGTGTTAAAAATACTTAATGATCAAAGAGCAAAGGTAAGGCGGGGCGGGGCAGGGGGGGGTAGTAGGAAATAAATACAATATCTACCACTAGAGAAAACATATGAAGGAAACTAATGGATTTAAATGCCAATATGTCCCCCGATCCTGATGGGTTGCATCCTAGGATATAAAAGGAAGTAGTTACAGCAGTAGTGGATCCACTATAATACTCTTGCAAGTATCCTTACATTGTGGAAAAGTCACAGAAGATTATAAAATTACCTTATTCAAAAAGGGAGAACACAAAGATTTGGACAACTATAAGCTGCTTAAGCTTAACATCTTTCATTTGGAAAAATGTTAAGTCTATTATCGGGGTTGTAAGAGCCGAGCATTTGAAAACGCATAATACAAACAAACAGAATCAGCATGGCTTTGTGAACAACTTTATGAGAATTATTGAGGAGTTACACATAGGATAGGTAAAGAGAAACCAACCAATGCTACATATTTGTCTCTTCAAAACATATTCAATAAGATACCGCAGATCAGTGCTAGGAACACAATTAATGACATAATATATTAATCATTTGAATGATGGAAATGACTGACCTAAACCTAAGTTTTCATATGACATGAAATAGGTAGGAAAGTAAGTGTTACAGATGACATAAAGAGTCTACAACAGGGACATAGACAGGTTCGGTGAGTACTTGGACGATGGAAGGTAATGTGGCAAAATGTGAGGTTATGAACTTTGGTGGAAGGAATTGAGGAGCTGAAGATTATTTACATGGAGAAAGACAGCACCAGGCTGCAAACTAAATGGTAGCCTTCATTTGAAAGAGAATTAAGTATTAAAAATAAAGAAGTGTTACTAAAGCTCTATAAGGCACAAGTTAAACCACACCTAAAATAGTTTGAACAGTTTTGTCAGCTTATCTAATGAAAAATGTAACGGCATTCGGAACAGGTTCATTAGCAGACATGATGGGCCAAATGGTCTACTTCTGTTCCTGTGTCTTCCAGACTTATTGCTCCCTTTACCACAGATACAGTAGCAGTTGTGTGTCCATTTACAAGATGCACAACAGCAATTCGCCACAGACATTTATCTAAACCTGTGACCTCAACCACCTAGAAGAACAAGGGCAACAGATATATAGGACCACAAACTCCTGCAGCCTCTCTCCAAGTCACACATCACTGAGACTTGGAAATATATCACTGTTCCTCAGCAGTTGGAACGGTTCTCCTTTGATTGAGGTTGTCAAAATCATGAGGGGATGAATGGATGGAGTTGATAAGAGAAACTGTTCATACTTGTTAAAAGAACAAGAATGAATGGGCACAGATTTAAACTCATTTGCAAAACAAACAAATATAATGTAAGAAAAAACATTCCACACAGACAATGGTTAAGGTCTGGAAAGCGCTGCCCAGAAATGTGGTGGAGGCTGACTTAATCGACACATTCAAGGGGCATTGGATGATTATGGACAAGAATACAGGGAAAAAGCAGAAGAATGGCATTAAATCAGCTCAAGAGTTGGAGAGATCACAATGGGCAAAATTGCCTTGTCCTGCACCATAACTGTCTGTGATTCCCAATTCTTTCCCTTAACTTGTATTTTTCAATATTCCCCTTTCACCTTCTTAACTTTTGTAGTTTTTCACTTTGTTTCCTTTCTTCCCCTTTCAGTCCAATGCCAACTTTGGTCTCTCTCTCTCGTTTTAATATCCATCCCCTCTATCCTTTATCCCCATTCCACTCTCTCTTCTTTACGCCAATTCCCTCTCTCCTTTATCCTCATTCCCTCTCTCTCCTTTATCCCCATTCCCCCCCTGTCCTTTATCGCCTCATCACTCTCCTTTATTCCTCTCTCTCTCTCCTTTATCCCCCCTCTCGCACTCTCTCTCTCTCTCTCCTTTATTCCCCTCCTTTCTCTCTCTGCTCCTTTATCACCCCTCTCTCTCTCTCTCCCCTTTATCACCCCTCTCTCTCTCTCTGCTCCTTTATCACCCCCTCTCTCTCTCCCCTTTATCCCCTCTCTCTCTCTCACTCATTCCCCCCCCTCTCTCCTTTATCCCCCTCTCTCTCTCTCCCCTTTATCCCTCTCTCTCTCCTTTATCTCCCTCTCTCTCTCTCTCCTTTATCCCCCCGACACTCTCTCTCCTTTATCCCCCTCTCTCTCTCTCCTTTATCCCCCCCTCTCTCTCTCTCTCTCCCCTTTATCCCCCTCTCTCCCTACCTTTATTCCCCCCTCCTTTATTCGCCTCTCTCTCCTTTATCCCCCATCTCTCTTTTATCTCCCCTCTCTCTCTCCTTTATCCCCTCTCTCCTTTATGCCCCCATTCTCTCTCTCCCCTTTATTCCTCCATTCCCTCTCTCCCTCTCCTTTATCTTCTCTCTCTATCTCCTTTAGACCTCTCTCTCTCTTTTATCCCCCCTCTCCTTATACCTCTCTCTCTCTTTCCCCTTATAACCCCTCTCTCTCTCATTCCTTTATCCCCTCTCTCCCTCTCCTTTATGCCTCTGTCTCTCTCCTTTATCCCCTTCTCTCTCTCTCTCTCACTCCTTTATCCCCCCCTCTCCCTCTCCTTTATGCCCCTCTTTCGCTCTCTCCTTTATCCCACCTCTCTCTCTCCCGCCTTTATCCCCCCTCTCTCTCTCTCGCCTTTATCCCACCTCTCTCTCTCTCCTTTATCCCCCCTCTCTCTCTCTCCTTTATCTCCCCTCTCTCCTTTATCTCCCCTCTCTCTCCTTTATCTCCCCTCTCTCTCTCTCTCGCTTTTATCCCCCGTCTCTCTCTCTCCTTTATGCCCCTCTCTGTCTGTCTCCTTTATACCACCTCTCTCTCTCTCTCCTTTATCCCCCCCTCTCTCTCTCTCTCTCTCTCCTTTATCCCACCCTCTCTCTCTCCTTTATCCCCCCTCTCTCCCTCTCCTTTATCCCCCCTCTCTCCCTCTCCTTTATCCCCCCTCTCTCCCTCTCCTTTATCCCCCCTCTCTCCCTCTCCTTTATCCCCCTCTCTCTCTCTCCTTTATCACCCCCCTCTCTCTCTCTCCTTTATCACCCCTCTCTCTCTCTCTCCTTTATCACCCCTCTCTCTCTCTCCTTTATCACCCCACTCTCTCTCTCTCTCTCCTTTATCCCCCTCTCTCCCCTTTATGCCCCCCTCCTTTATGCCCCCTCTCTCTCTCCTTTATGCCCCCTCTCTCTCTCCTTTATCCCCCCTCTCTCTCTCTCTCTCTCCCCTTTATCCCCCTCTCTCTCCTTTATCTCCCCCCCTCTTTCTCTCTCCTTTATCTCCCCCCCCTCTCCTTTATCTCCACCTCTCTCTCTCCTTTATCTCCCCCCTCTCTCTCTCTCTCCTTTATCTCACACCCCTCTCTCTCTCTCCCCTTTATCCCCCTCTCTCCCTACCTTTATTCCGCCCTCCTTTATTCGCCCCTCTCCTTTATCCCCCATCTCTCTCTTTTATCGCCCCTCTCTCTCTCTCTCCTTTATCCCCTCTCTCCTTTATGCCCCCATTCTCTCTCTCCCCTTTATTCCTCCATTCCCTCTCTCTCCCCCTCTCCTTTATCCTCTCTCTCTATCTCCTTTAGACCTCTCTCTCTCTCTTTTATCCCCCCTCTCCTTATACCTCTCTCTCTCTCTCTCCCCTTATAACCCCCTCTCTCTCTCTCACTCCTTTATCCCCCCTCTCCCTCTCCTTTATGCCCCTCTCTCTCTCCCGCCTTTATCCCCCTCTCTCTCGCGCCTTTATCCCCGTCTCTCTCTCTCTCCTTTATCCCCTCTCTCCTTTATCACCCCTCTCTCCTTTATCCCCCCTCTCGCGCTCTCCTTTATCACCCCTCTCTCTCTCTCTCCTTTATCACCCCTCTCTCACTCTCTCTCTCTTCTTTATCCCCCCTCTCTCTCTCTCTCCTTTATCCCCCTCCCTCTCTCTCCTTTATTCCACCTCTCTCCCTCTCCTTTATCACCCCTCTCTCTCCTTTATGCCCCCTCTCTCTCTCTCCTTTATCCCCCCTCTCTCTCTCTCTCCTTTATCCCCCCTCTCTCTCTCTCCTTTATCCCCCCCTCTCTCTCTCTCTCTCCTTTATCCCCCCCTCTCTCTCTCTCTCTCTCTCCTTTATCCCCCTCTCTCTCTCTCTCTCCTTTATCCCCCTCTCTCTCTCTCTCCTTTATCCCCCCCTCTCTCTCTCCCCTTTATCCCCCTCTCTCTCTCTCCCCTTTATCCCTCCCCTCTCTCTCTCTCCTTTATCTCCCCCCTCTCTCTCTCCTTTATCTCCCCCCTCTCTCTCTCTCTCTCTCTCCTTTATCTCCCCCCTCTCTCTCCTTTATCCCCCCTCTCTCTCTCTCTCCCCTTTATCCCTCACCACTCTCTCTCTACTTTATCTCCCCCCCTCTCTCTCCTTTATCTCCCCCCTCTCTCTCTCCTTTATCTCCCCCCTCTCTCTCCTCTGTCTCCCCCCTCTCTCTCTCTCCTTTATCTCTCCCCTCTCTCTCTCCTTTATCTCCCCCCTCTCTCTCTCTCCTTTATCTCCCCCCTCTCTCTCTCTCCTTTATCTCCCCCTCTCTCTCTCTCCATTATCTCCACCCCTCTCTCTCCTTTATCTCCCCCCCTCTCTCTCTCTCTCTCTCTCCTTTATCTCCCCCCTCTCTCTCCTTTATCTCCCCCCTCTCTCTCTCTCCTCTGTCTCCCCCCACTCTCTCTCTACTTTATCTCCCCCCTCTCTCTCTCCTTTATCTCCCCCCCCCTCTCTCTCTCTCTCTCTCTCTCTCCTTTATCTCCCCCCTCTCTCTCTCTCTCTCTCTCCTTTATCTCCCCCCTCTCTCTCCTTTATCCCCCCCCTCTCTCTCTCCCCTTTATCCCTCCCCACTCTCTCTCTACTTTATCTCCCCCCTCTCTCTCTCCTTTATCTCCCCCCTCTCTCTCTCCTTTATCTCCCCCCTCTCTCTCTCTCCTTTATCTCCCCCCTCTCTCTCTCTCCTTTATCTCCCCCCTCTCTCTCTCTCTCCTTTATCTCCCCCCTCTCTCTCTCTCTCCTTTATCTCCCCCCTCTCTCTCTCTCCTTTATCTCCCCCCTCTCTCTCTCCTTTATCTCCCCCCTCTCTCTCTCTCCTTTATCTCCCCCCCTCTCTCTCTCCATTATCTCCACCCCTCTCTCCTTTATCTCCCCCTCTCTCTCTCTCTCTCTCTCTCCTTTATCTCCCCCCTCTCTCTCCTTTATCCCCCCTCTCTCTCTCTCTCTCTCCCCTTTATCCCTCACCACTCTCTCTCTACTTTATCTCCCCCCTCTCTCTCTCCTTTATCTCCCCCCTCTCTCTCTCTCTCCTTTATCTCCCCCCTCTCTCTCTCTCTCCTTTATCTCCCCCCTCTCTCTCTCTCCTTTATCTCCCCCCTCTCTCTCTCTCCTTTATCTCCCCCCCCCTCTCTCTCCTTTATCTCCCCCCTCTCTCTCTCCATTATCTCCACCCCTCTCTCCTTTATCTCCCCCCTCTCTCTCTCTCTCTCTCTCTCCTTTATCTCCCCCCTCTCTCTCCTTTATCCCCCCTCTCTCTCTCTCCCCTTTATCCCTCACCACTCTCTCTCTACTTTATCTCCCCCCTCTCTCTCTCCTTTATCTCCCCCCTCTCTCTCTCTCCTTTATCTCCCCCCTCTCTCTCTCTCCTTTATCTCCCCCCTCTCTCTCTCTCCTTTATCTCCCCCTCTCTCTCTCTCCATTATCTCCACCCCTCTCTCTCCTTTATCTCCCTCTCTCTCTCTCTCTCTCTCCTTTATCTCCCCCCTCTCTCTCCTTTATCTCCCCCCTCTCTCTCTCTCCTCTGTCTCCCCCCACTCTCTCTCTACTTTATATCCCCCCCTCTCTCTCCTTTATCTCCCCCCCCTCTCTCTCTCTCTCTCTCTCTCCTTTATCTCCCCCCTCTCTCTCTCTCTCTCTCCTTTATCTCCCCCCTCTCTCTCCTTTATCCCCCCCCTCTCTCTCTCCCCTTTATCCCTCCCCACTCTCTCTCTACTTTATCTCCCCCCTCTCTCTCCTTTATCTCCCCCCTCTCTCTCTCTCCTTTATCTCCCCCCTCTCTCTCTCTCCTTTATCTCCCCCCTCTCTCTCTCTCCTTTATCTCCCCCCTCTCTCTCTCTCTCTCCTTTATCTCCCCCCTCTCTCTCTCTCTCCTTTATCTCCCCCTCTCTCTCTCTCCTTTATCTCCCCCCTCTCTCTCTCTCCTTTATCTCCCCCCCTCTCTCTCTCCATTATCTCCACCCCTCTCTCCTTTATCTCCCCCCTCTCTCTCTCTCTCTCTCTCTCTCCTTTATCTCCCCCCTCTCTCTCCTTTATCCCCCCTCTCTCTCTCTCTCCCCTTTATCCCTCACCACTCTCTCTCTACTTTATCTCCCCCCTCTCTCTCTCCTTTATCTCCCCCCTCTCTCTCTCTCCTTTATCTCCCCCCTCTCTCTCTCTCCTTTATCTCCCCCCCTCTCTCTCTCTCCTTTATCTCCCCCCCTCTCTCTCTCCTTTATCTCCCCCCCTCTCTCTCTCCATTATCTCCACCCCTCTCTCCTTTATCTCCCCCCTCTCTCTCTCTCTCTCTCCTTTATCTCCCCCCTCTCTCTCCTTTATCCCCCCTCTCTCTCTCTCTCTCCCCTTTATCCCTCACCACTCTCTCTCTCTCTCTCTCCTTTATCTCCCCCCTCTCTCTCCTTTATCCCCCCTCTCTCTCTCTCCCCTTTATCCCTCACCACTCTCTCTCTACTTTATCTCCCCCCTCTCTCTCTCCTTTATCTCCCCCCTCTCTCTCTCTCCTTTATCTCCCCCCTCTCTCTCTCTCCTTTATCTCCCCCCTCTCTCTCTCTCCTTTATCTCCCCCCTCTCTCTCTCTCCTTTATCTCCCCCCTCTCTCTCTCTCCTTTATCTCCCCCCTCTCTCTCTCTCTCTCCTTTATCTCCCCCCTCTCTCTCTCTCTCCTTTATCTCCCCCCTCTCTCTCTCTCCTTTATCTCCCCCCTCTCTCTCTCTCCTTTATCTCCCCCCTCTCTCTCTCCTTTATCTCCCCCCTCTCTCTCTCTCCATTATCTCCACACCTCTCTCCTTTATCTCCCCCCTCTCTCTCTCTCTCTCTCTCCTTTATCTCCCCCCTCTCTCTCCTTTATCCCCCCTCTCTCTCTCTCCCCTTTATCCCTCCCCACTCTCTCTCTACTTTATCTCCCCCCTCTCTCTCTCTCCTTTATCTCCCCCCTCTCTCTCTCTCCTTTATCTCCCCCTCTCTCTCTCTCCTTTATCTCCCCCCTCTCTCTCTCTCCTTTATCTCCCCCCTCTCTCTCTCTCCTTTATCTCCCCTCTCTCTCTCTCCTTTATCTCCCCCCTCTCTCTCTCTCCTTTATCTCCCCCCTCTCTCTCTCTCCTTTATCTCCCCCCCCCTCTCTCTCTCTCTCCTTTATCTCCCCCCCTCTCTCTCTCTCCTCTGTCTCCCCCACTCTCTCTCTCTCTCCTTTATCTCCCCATCTCTCTCTCTCTTGCTCCCTCCTTTATCTCCCCTCTCTCTCTCTCTCCTTTATCCCCTCTCTCTCTCCTTTATCCCCCCACTCTCTCCTTTATTCCCCCACTCTCTCCTTTATTCCCCCACTCTCTCTCCTTTATCACCCCCTCTCTCCTTTATCCCCCCTCTCTCTCTCCTTTATTCCCCCCCCATTCTCTCTCTCTCCTTTATCCCCCCCTCACTCTCTTCTTTATCCCCCCCTCTCTCTCTCCTTTATCTCCCCCCCTCTCCTTTATCTCCCCCGTCTCTCTCTCTCGCTCTCTCCTTTATCCCCCCTCTCTCTCTCCTTTATTCCCCCCCATTCTCTCTCTCTCTCCTTTATCCCCTCCTCACTCTCTTCTTTATCCCCCCCTCTCTCGCTCTCTCCTTTATCCCCCCCTCTCTCTCTCCTTTATCCCCCTCTCTCTCTCCTTTATCCCCCTCTCTCTCTCTCTCTCTTTGTAATCCCCCCCTCACTCTCTTCTTTATCCCCCCCTCGCATTTATCCCCCCTCTCTCTCTACTTTATCCCCTCTCTCTCCCCTTTATCCCCTCTCTCTCCCCTTTATGCGCCCCCTCTCTCGTTTTTCCCCTCTCTCTCTATCCCTCCTTTATACCCCTCTCCTTTATCCCCCCACTCTCCCTCTCTCTCTCCTTTATCCCCCCTCTCCTTTATCACCCCTCTCTCTCCTTTATCACCCCCTCTCTCCTTTATCCCCCCTCTCTCTCTCCTTTATCCCCCCCTCTCCTTTATCACCCCTCTCTCTCCTTTATCACCCCCTCTCTCCTTTATCCCCCACTCTCTCTCTTTTATCCTCCCCTCTCTCTCCTTTATCCCCCCTCTCTCACTCTCTCCCCTTTATCCCCCTTCTCTCTCTCTCTCTCTCCCCTTTATCCACCCCTCTCTCTCTCTCTCCTTTATCCCCCCTTTCTCTCTCTCTCCCCTTTATCCCCCCTCTCCTTTATCCTCCCCTCTCTCTCTCTCTCCTTAATCCCCCCCTCTCCTTTATCCCCCTCTCTCACCTTTATCTCCACTCTCTCTCTCCTTTATCCCCCCTCTCTCTCTCTCCTTTATCCCCCCTCTCTCTCTCCATTATCCCCCCCCTCCCTCTCCATTATCCCCCCCCTCCCTCTCCTTTTTCCCCCCTCTCCCTCCCTCTCTCTCCTTTATCCCGCCCTCACTCTCCTCTTTATCCCCCCTCTCTCTCTCTCTCCTTTATCGGCCCCTTTCTCTCCTTTATCCACCCCCCTCTCTCTCTCTCCTTTATCCCCCCTCTCTCTCTCTTTGTAATCCCACCCCTCACTCTCTCCTTTATCCCCCCGTCTCTCTCTCTCTCTCTCTCCTTTATCCCCCCCTCTCTCTCTCCTTTAACCCCTCTCTCTCTCTCTCCTTTATCCCCATTCCCCTTTCTCTCTCTCTCTCCCTCCTTTATCCCCATTCCTCTCTCTCTCTCTCCCTCCTTTATCCCCATTCCTCTCTCTC
Source organism: Chiloscyllium plagiosum (assembly GCF_037043375.1). Taxonomy (NCBI): domain Eukaryota; kingdom Metazoa; phylum Chordata; class Chondrichthyes; order Orectolobiformes; family Hemiscylliidae; genus Chiloscyllium; species Chiloscyllium plagiosum. Next base: position 7,590,592 of record NW_028270181.1, read on the forward strand.
TCTCTCCCTCCTTTATCCCCATTCCCCTCTCTCCCTCCTTTATCCCCATTCGTTTCTCTCTCTCTCTGTCCCTCCTTTATCCCCATTCCTCTCTCTCTCTCTCTCTCTCCCTCCTTTATCCCCATTCCTCTCTCTCTCTCTCCTTTATCGCCATTCCTCTCTCTCTCTCCTTTATCCCCATTCCTCTTTCTCTCTCTCCTTTATCCCCATTCCTCTCTCTCTCTCTCTGTCTCTCCCTCTCCTTTATCACCATTCCTCTCTCTCTCTCCCTCTCTGTCTCTCTGTCTGTCTGTCTCTCTCCTTTATCCCCATTCCCCTCTCTCTCTCTCTCCTTTATCCCCATTCCTCTCTCTCTCTCTCTGTCTCTCCCTCTCCTTTATCACCATTCCTCTCTCTCTCTCCCTCTCTGTCTCTCTGTCGGTCTGTCTCTCTCCTTTATCCCCATTCCCCTCTCTCTGTCTCCTTTATCTCCCTCCTTTATCCCCATTCCTCTCTCTCCCTCGCCCTCCTTTATCCCCATTCCTCTCTCTCCCTCCCCCTCCTTGAACCCCATTCCTCTCTCTCCTCCCCCTCCTTTATCCCCATTCCTCTCTCTCTCTCCCTCCCCCTCCTTTATCCCCATTCCTCTCTCTCTCTCTCTCTCCCCCTCCTTTATCCCCATTCCTCTCTCTCTCTCTTTCCCCCTCCTTTATCCCCATTCCTCTCTCTCTCTCTTTCACCCTCCTTTATCCCCAATTCCTCTCTCTCTCTCTCCCTCCTTTTTCCCCATTCCCCTCTCTCTCTCTCTCCCTCCTTTATCCCCATTCCTCTCTCTCTCCTTTATCCGCATTCCTCTCTCTCTCTCTCTCCCTCCTTTATCCCCATTCCTCTCTCTCTCTCTCCCCCTCCTTTATCCCCATTCCTCTCTCTCCCTCCCCCTCCTTTGTCCCCATTCCTCTCTCTCTCTCTCCCTCCCCCTCCTTTATCCCCATTCCTCTCTCTCTCTCCCTCCCCCTCCTTTATCCCCATTCCTCTCTCTCTCTCCCTCCCCCTCCTTTATCCCCATTCCTCTCTCTCTCTCTCTCTCCCCCTCCTTTATCCCCATTCCTCTCTCTCTCTCTCTCTCTCTCTCCCCTCCTTTATCCCCATTCCTCTCTCTCGCCCCCTCCTTTATACCCATTCCTCTCTCTCTCTCTCTCTCTCTCTCCCCCCCTCGTTTCTCCCCATTCCTCTCTCTCTCTCTCTCTCCCCTCCTTTATCCCCATTCCCCCCTCTCTCTCTCTCTCCCTCCTTTAACCCCTTTCCTCTCTCTCCTTTATCCCCATTCCTCTCTTTCTCTCTCTCCCTCCTTTATCTCCATTCCTCTCTCTCTCTCGCTCTCTATCCCTCCCTCCTTTATCCCCATTCCTCTCTCTCTCTCTCTCTCTCTCCCTGTTTATCCCCATTCCTCTCTCCCTCCTTTATCCCCATTCCTCTCTCTCTCTCCCCCTCCTTTATCCCCATTCCTCTCTCTCTCTCTCTCCCTCCTTTATTCCCATTCCTCTCTCTCTCTCTCTCTCCCTCCTTTATTCCCATTCCTCTCTCTCTCTCCCTCCCTCCTTTATACCCATTCCTCTCTCTCTCTCTCTCCCTCCCTCCTTTATCCCCATTCCTCTCTCTCTCTCTCTCTCCCTCTCTCCTTTATCCCCATTCCTCTCTCTCTCTCTCTCCCTCCCTCCTTTATCCCCATTCCTCTCTCTCTCTCTCTCTCCCTCCCTCCTTTATCCCCATTCCTCTCTCTCTCTCTCTCTCCCTCCCTCCTTTATCCCCATTCCTCTCTCTCTCTCTCCCTACCTCCTTTATCCCCATTCCTCTCTCTCTCTCTCTCTCTCTCTCCCTCCCTCCTTTATCCCCATTCCTCTCTCTCTCTCTCTCCCTCCCTTGTTTATCCCCATTCCTCTCTCTCTCTCCCTCCCTCCTTTATCCCCATTCCTCTCTCTCTCTCTCCCTCCCCCCTTTATCCCCATTCATCTCTCTCTCTCCCTCCCTCCTTTATCCCCATTCCACTCTCCCTCCCTCCTTTATCCCCATTCCTCTCTCTCTCTCTCCCTCCCTCCCTCCTTTATCCCCATTCCTCTCTCTCTCTCCCTCCCTCCTTTATCCCCATTCCTCTCTCTCTCTCCCTCCCTCCTTTATCCCCATTCCTCTCTCTCTCTCCCTCCCTCCTTTATCCCCATTCCTCTCTCTCTCTCCCTCCCTCCTTTATCCCCATTCCTCTCTCTCTCCCTCCCTCCTTTATCCCCATCTCTCTCTCTCTCCCTCCCGCCTTTATCCCCATTCCTCTCTCTCTCTCCCTCCCTCCTTTATCCCCATTCCTCTCTCTCTCTCTCTCTCCTTCCTTTAACCCCATTCCTCTCTGTCTCTCCCTCCCTCCTTTATCCCCATTCCTCTCTCTCTCCCTCCCTCCTTTATCCCCATTCCTCTCTCTCTCTCTCCCTCCTTTATCCCCATTCCTCTCTCTCTCTCCCTCCTTTATCCCCATTCCTCTCTCTCTCTCCCTCCTTTATCCCCATTCCTCTCTCTCTCTCTCCCCTTTATGCCCATTCCTCTCTCTCTCTCTCCCTCGCTCCTTTATCCCCATTCCTCTCTCTCTCACTCCCTCCCTCCTTTATCAAAATTCCTTTCTCTCCCTCCCTCCTTTATCCCCATTCCTCTCTCTCTCTCCCTCCTTTATCCCTATTCCGCTCTCTCTCTCCCACCCTCATTTATCCCCATTCCTCTCTCTCTCTCCCTCCTTTATCCCCATTCCTCTCTCTCTCTCCCTCCTTTATCCCCATTCCTCTCTCTCTCTCCCTCCTTTATCCACATTCCTCTCTCTCTCTCTCCCTCCCTCCTTTATCCCCATTCCTCTCTCTCTCCCTCCTTTATCCCCATTCCTCTCTCTCTCTCCCTCCCTCCTTTATTCCCATTCCTCTCTCTCTCTCTCTCCCTCCCTCCTTTATCCCCATTCCTCTCTCTCTCTCTCCCTCCCTCCTTTATCCCCATTCCTCTCTCTCTCTCTCTCCCTCCCTCCTTTATCCCCATTCCTCTCTCTATCTCCCTCCCTCCTTTATCCCCATTCCTCTCTCTCTCTCCCTCCCGCCTTTATCCCCATTCCTCTCTCTCTCTCCCTCCCTCCTTTATCCCCATTCCTCTCTCTCTCTCTCTCTCCTTCCTTTAACCCCATTCCTCTCTGTCTCTCCCTCCCTCCTTTATCCCCATTCCTCTCTCTCTCCCTCCCTCCTTTATCTCCTCTCTCTCTCTCTCCCTCCCTCCTTTATCAAAATTCCTTCTCTCTCCTCCCTCCTTTATCCCCATTCCTCTCTCTCTCCTCTCCCTCCTTTATCCCCTATTCCTCTCTCTCTCTCCCTCCCTCATTTATCCCCATTCCTCTCTCTCTCTCCCTCCTTTATCCCCATTCCTCTCTCTCTCTCCCTCCTTTATCCCCATTCCTCTCTCTCTCTCCCTCCTTTATCCACATTCCTCTCTCTCTCTCTCCTCCCTCCTTTATCCCCATTCCTCTCTCTCTCTCGCTCCTTTATCCCCATTCCTCTCTCTCTCTTCCTCCTTTATCCCCATTCCTCTCTCTCTCTCCCTCCCTCCTTTTCCCATTCCTCTCTCTCTCTCTCCCTCCCTCCTTTATCCCCATTCCTCTCTCTCTCTCTCCCTCCCTCCTTTATCCCCATTCCTCTCTCTCTCTCCCTCCTTTATCCCCATTCCTCTCTCTCTCTCTCCCTCCCTCCTTTATCCCCATTCCTCTCTCTCTCTCCCTCCCTCCTTTATCCCCATTCCTCTCTCTCTCTCCCTCCCTCCTTTATCCCCATTCCTCTCTCTCTCTCTCCCTCCCTCCTTTATCCCCATTCCTCTCTCTCTCTCTCCCTCCCTCCTTTATCCCATTCCTCTCTCTCTCCCTCTCCATCCCCATTGCTCTCTCTCTCTCTCCTCCTTTATCCCCATTCCTCTCTCTCTCCCTCCTTTATCCCCATTCCTCTCTCTCTCTCCTCCTTTATCCCCATTCCTCTCTCTCTCTCCCCTTTATCCCCATTCCTCTCTCTCTCTCCCTCGCTCCTTTATCCCCATTCCTCTCTCTCTCTCCTCCCTCCTTTATCCCCATTCCTCTCTCTCTCCTTTATCCCCATTCCTCTCTCTCTCTCCCTCCTTTATCCCCATTCCTCTCTCTCTCTCTCCCTCCCTCCTTTATCCCCATTCCTCTCTCTCTCTCCCTCCTTTATCCCCATTCCTCTCCTCTCTCCCTCCCTCCTTTATCCCCATTTCCTCTCTCTCTCTCTCCCTCCTTTATCCCCATTCCTCTCTCTCTCTCCCTCCCTCCTTTATCCCCATTCCTCTCTCTCTCTCTCCCTCCCTCCTTTATCCCCATTCCTCTCTCTCTCTCCCTCCTTTATCCCCATTCCTCTCTCTCTCTCCCTCCCTCCTTTATCCCCATTCCTCTCTCTCTCTCCCTCCTTTATCCCCATTCCTCTCTCTCTCTCCCTCCCTCCTTTATCCCCATTCCTCTCTCTCTCCCTCCCTCCCTACTTTATTCCCATTCCTCTCTCTCTCTCCCTCCCTCCTTTATCCCCATTCCTCTCTCTCTCTCCCTCCTTTATCCCCATTCCTCTCTCTCTCTCTCCCTCCCTCCTTTATCCCCATTCCTCTCTCTCTCTCTCTCCCTCCCTCCTTTATCCCCATTCCTCTCTCTCTCTCTCCTCCCTCCTTTATCCCCATTCCTCTCTCTCTCTCCCTCCTTTATCCCCATTCCTCTCTCTCTCTCCCTCCTTTATCCCCATTCCTCTCTCTCTCTCTCCCCTCCTTTATCCCCATTCCCCTCACCCTCTCTCTCTCTCTCTCTCCCTCCTTTATCCCCATTCCTCTCTCTCTCTCTCTCCCTCCCTCCTTTATCCCCATTCCTCTCTCTCTCTCTCTCTCTCTCCTCATTTATCCCATTTCCTCTCTCTCTCCCTCCTTTATCCCCATTCCTCTCTCTCTC